>NW_024396888.1:194378-278525 GCF_004115215.2 Ornithorhynchus anatinus
CCTTTGCCTTGCCAGGTTTGGCCCCGAACCTTTTGTTCCAGTTTGGCCCCACAGCCTTTACCTTGCAAGTTTCCCCCCGAAGCCTTTGCCTTGCAGGTTTGGCCCTGAACCCTTTTCATTTCAGTTTGGGTCCTGCAGCCTTTACCTGAAGGTCTGCACCCGAACCCTTTGGTACCAGCTTGGCACTCACAGAGTTTGCCTTGCAGGTAATGGCCCTAACTCTTTGGTTCCATTTTGGGACCCCTAGAGTTTGCCATGCAGGTTTTGGCCCTGAACCATTTCGTTCAGGTTTGGGGCCTGCAGCCTTTTCCTTGCAGGATTGGCTCCTAACCCTTTTGGTTGCAGTTTGGGTCCCCTAGAGTTTGCCTTGCCAGTTTGCCCCAGGCCTTTGCCTTGTAGGTTGGGCCTGCAATGCTGTTGGTTCCAGTTTGGGCCCCATAGCTTTCCCTTGTAGGTTTGGCCAGAACAGTTTTTTTCCAGTTTGGGTCCCCTAGAGATTGCCTTGCCAGTTTGGCCTAAAACCATTTTTGTTCCAGTTTGAGCCACCCAGCCTTTGCCTTGCAGGTTTGGCCCCGAACCCTTTTCATTCCAGTTTGGGGCCCACAGCCTTTGCCTTGCAGGTTTGCCCCCTGCCCACCCCGCTTTTGCTTGCAGGTTTGGCCCCAAACGTTTTTGGTTCTGGTATGGGGCCCGAAGCCATTGCAAGTTGGGCCCAGAACACTTATGGTTCCAGTTTGGGCACCCTAGATTTTGCCCTTTCTGGTTTGGGCCCAAACACTCTTGGTACTAGTTTGTCACCCCATAGATTTTCCTTGCAGGTTTGACACGAACGATTTGGTTCCAGTTTGGGCCCCCTACAGTTTTTCTTGCATGTTTGGCCCCGAACCTTTTTCATTCAGGTTAGACTCTGAACCTTTTTGGTTCCAATTTGGGCCCCACAGCTTTTGCCTTGCAGGATTGTCCCCCAGCCTTTACCTTGAAGATTTGCCTGCTTGCCTTCCAAAGCCTTCCTGGCCCAAACTGGAATGAGAAGGGTTTGGGGCCCCACCTGCGAGGCAAAGCCTGGGGGCCCAAACTGGAACAAAAAGAGTTCAGGGCCAAACCAACAAGGCAAAGTCTGTGGGACCCATACTCAAACGAAATGGGTTTGGGGCCAATCCTGCAAGGCAAAGGCTGTGGGACCAAAACTGGAACAAAAAACATTGGGGCCCAACCTGCAGGGCAAAGGCTGTGGAGCCCAAACCTGAACGAAAAACGGTTTGGGGCCAAACCAGCAAGGCAAATTCTAGGGGCCCAAACTGGAACCAAAAGGGTTTGGGGCCAAAGCTTCTAGGCAAAGGCTGTAGGAGCAAACTTCCAAGGCAAAGGTTGCGTGGCCCAAAGTGAAACCAAAAAGGTTCGGGGCCAAACCTGTAAGACAAACTCTAGGACGGCTACATAGGTACCAGGGGAGCATTCCCAGCCAACCTGCAAGGCAAAGGCTGTGAGAACCAAAGTGCCTATTGACCTCCACACAAAACAAAAACTTCTCACTCTAGGCTTCAAGGCTCTCCATCACCTTGCCCCTCCTACCTCTCCTCCCTTATCTCTTTCCACTGTCCACCCTACACGCTCTGTTCCTCTGCCACCCACCTCTTCACCGTCGCCCATTCTCGCCTATCCCGCTGTCGACCCCTGGGCCACATCCTCCTGCGGTCCTGGAATGCCCTCCCTCCTCACCTCTGACAAACTAATTCTCTTCTTCTTTCAAAACACTACTTAAAGCTCACCTCCTCCAAGAGGCCTTCCCGGACTGAGCTCCCCTTTTCCCTCTGATCCCTCTACCCCCACTTCACCTCTCCGCAGCTAAACCCTCTTTTTCCCCAATTCCCTCTGCTCCTCCCCCTCTCCCTTCCCATCCCCTCAGCACTGTACTCGTCCGCTCAACTGTATATATTTTCATTACCCTATTTATTTTGTTAATGAGATGTACATTGCCTTGATTGTATTTATTTGCTATTGTTTTAATGAGATGTTCAGCCCTTGATTCTATTTACTGCTATTGTTCTTGTCTGTCTGTCTCCCCCGATTAGACTGTAAGCCCATCAGAGGGCAGGGACTGTCTCTATCTGTTACCGATTTGTACATTCCAAGCGCTTAGTACAGTGGTCTGCACATAGTAAGCACTCAATAAATACGAATGAATGAATGAATGAATGAATGAATGAAACGGGTTGGGGCCAAACCTGCAAGGCAAACTCTGCGGGGGGGCAATCTGGAACGAAAAGGGTTGGGGGCCAAACCTGCAAAGCAAAAGGTAGGGGCAGACAAACTGGAACGAAAATGGTTCTGGGCCAAACCTGCAAAGCAAAGATTTCGGGGCCCAAACTGGAATGAAAATGGTTTGGGGGCCAAACCTGTAAGGCAAAGACTGCAGGCCCAAAGTGGAATGAAAAGGGTGGTGGGCCAAACCTGTAAGGGAAAAGGTGAGGTGGTGGGCAAACTGGAAGGCAAAAACTGGGGGACCCAACTGGAACAAAAAGTGTTCTGGCAAACCCGCAGGCAAAGACTGGGTGGACAAATCTGGGAGGGCAAAGGCTCTGAGAGCCCAAAACTACAAAGAAATGTGTTCGGCACCAAACCTGCAATGCAAGTCCGGGGGGTCCAAACTGCAATGAAAAGAGTTCTGGGGCCCAACCTTCAAGACAAAGGCTGGGGAGGGGGAAACCTGCAAGGCAAAAGCTGTGGAGCCTAAAATTGAACGAAAAGGATTCGGGGCAAACCTGAAAGGCAAAAGCTGCAGGGGCCCAAACTTGCAAGGCAAAGATCGCAGGGTCTAAATGGAACGAAAACGGTTTCGGGGCCAAACCCACAAGGCAAATGCTGTGGGGTCCAAAACAGGAACAAAAAAGGGTTCGGGGCCAAACCTGCAAGGCCAATGCCTGGTGGGACAAATCTGGAAGTCAAATGCTGGGAGGCCTGAAATGGAACAAGTAGGGTTCTGGGCTAAACCTGCAAGCAAAGGCTGGTGGGTCAAAAACTTGGGAACGAAAAGGGTTCGGGCCTAAACTACAAAGCATAGGCTGGGGGGGCCCCAAACTGGAATGAAAAGGGTTTGGGGCCAAATTGAAAGGCAAAGTCTGAGTGACAAAACTGGAAAAACAAGGGTTCGGGGCCAAATCTGCAAGACACAGACTGGGGGTGAAAAATTGGAAGGTAAAAACTGGAACACCTCCTGCAAGGTGTTCAGGAACAGTCCTGCAAGGTGAAGGCTGGGGTGGGGGAAGCGGGGGGCAAATCTGGAAAGAAAAGGCGGGGGCCCCAACCTCAAATGAGAAGGATTTGGGGCCAGACCGGGAAGGCAAAGGTGGGGGGGCCAGGCCGGGAAGGCAAAAGCAGGACAGGGGAGAATCTGGAACGAAAAGGGTTCGGGGCTAGCCTGGAAGGCAAAAGTGGGAGTGTCCAAACTGGAAGACAAAGGCGGGGGGCAAAACGTGGAAGGCAAAGTCAGGGGGCCCAACCTGGTACAAGAAGTGTTCGGGACCAGTGCTGGAAGGCAAAGGCAGAGGGGCCCAAACTGCAACGAGAAGGATTCAGAGTCAGGCCTGGAAGGCAAAAGCTGGGGGCCCAATCTGGAACGCAAAGCCTTCGGGGCCAGACCTGGAAGGCAAAGCAGAGGTGGCAAACATGGAACAAGAAGGCTTTGGGCCAGGCTGGGAAGGCAGAGGTGGTGGTGGGGGTGGGGGGGGACACACCTGCACGCGACGGCTTCGAGGCCAGGCCGGGATGGCAAAATCGGGGGAGCCAAAACTGGAACATGAAGTGTTTGGAGTCAAACCTGGAAGGCAAAGGCTGAGTGGGGCGAGGGGGAAGGCAAACCTGGAAAGAGAAGTGTTCGTGGCCAGTACAGGAAGGCAAAGGTGGGGCATCCAAACTGGAAGGTAAAGGAGCCCAATCTGGTAGGAGAAGGGTTCAGGACCAGGTTTGGAAGGAAAAGGCAGAGGGGGCCCAGCCTGGAACTAGAAAGCTTCAGGCCCAGGCCTGGAAGGCAAAGGCATTGGGACCAAACCTGGAAGCAGAAGAGTTTGGAGCCAGGTCTGGTAATCAAAGGTGGGGGGGGGGGGGGCAAAGTGGAACGATAAGTGTTCAGGTCCAGGTCGGGGAAGGCAAAGGCAGGGGGGCAAACCTGGAATGAAAAGTGTTCAAGGCCAGGCCTTGAAGGAAAAGCAAAGTCTGGGGGGCCAAACCTGCAAGGCAAAGGTTTCAGGGCCAGGCTGGGAAGGCAAAGGCTGGTGAGTGTGTGTGTGTATGTGTGCTGGGGGAGCAAACCTGGAATGCAAAGGCCTCGGTGTCAGGCCAGGAAGGCTTATGTTGGGCAAGATGTAAAGGTTAATTTAGGGGATATGTTAGGCTAGGGAAAGGGATAGGCCGGGGGAAAAGGTTAGGCCAGGAGGAAAGGTTAGGCCAGGGGACCGGTAAGCCTTTGGGAAAAGGTTAGGCTAGGTTTAAAGGGTAGGTTAGGGGAAAAACAGGTTAGACTAGGGGTACAGTTTAGGTTCAGGGAAAGGCTTAGGCTAGGGTAAAAGGTTAGGCTAGGGGAAAAGGTTAGGCCAGGGAGAAGGTTATGTCATTGAAAGGATAGGCCAAGGGAAAGGTTTAGGCTAGAGGAAAAGGTTTGGCTATGAAAATGGTTAGACTAGGGGTCAGGCTATGTGAAAGGTTAGGCTAGGGGAAAATATTAGGCTGGGGGGAAGGTTACGCTGGGAGAAAGGTAAAGCTAGGGAAATGGTTGGGCTGGGGAAAAGTTTAGGTGAGGGAAAAATGTTAGGCTAGGAGAAAATGTTAAACTAGGGGAAAGATTAGGCTAGGGGAAACGTTAGTTTAGGGGAAAATGTTAGGCATGGGGAGAATGTTGGGGTAGGGGAAAAGGTTAAGCAAGGGCAAAATGTTTGGCTAGGGGAAATGATCAGGCTAGGATAAAGGTTAGGCTAGGAGTCAAGTTATTCTGTAGGAAAAGGTTTGGCCAGGGGAACAGTTTTGTCTAGGGTAAATGGTTATTCTAGGAGAAAATGTTAAGCCAAGAGCAGAGTTTAGGCTTGGCAAAAACTTTAGGCTCAGGAATGATTAGGCTAGGGGAAAAGCTTAGGCCAGGCAAAAAAGTTAGATTGGGGAAAGGCTTAGGCAAGGGGAAATGTTTAGGCACAGGGAAAAGGTTAGACTAGGGGTAAAGGTTATGCCAGGGGAAAGGTTTAGGCCAGGGAGAAGGTTAGGTCAGTGAAAGGATAGGCCAAGGGAAAGGTTTAGGCTAGGGGCAAAGGTTTGGCTAGGAAAAGGTTAGACTAGGGGTCAGGTTTTTCTACGGGAACAGGTTAGGCCAATAGAAAAGGTTAGCCTAGGGAGAAGTTTAGGTCAGTGAAAGGATAGGCCACGGGAAAGGTTTAGACTAGGGAAAAAGGTTAGGTGAGGGAAAAAGTCAGGCTAGGGGAAAAAGTTAGGCTAGGGGAAAAATTAGGCTATGTGAAACCTTAGGTTAGGGGAAAATATTAAGCTTAGGGAGAAAGTTGGAGAAGGGGGGAATAGGAGGGGAAAAGGTTAGGCTAGGGGAAACTTTTATGCTACGGGAAAAGGTTAGGCCAGGGAGAGGTTAAGGCCAAGGGAAAAGATTAGGTCATGGGAAACGATAGGCCAAGGGAAAAGGTTAGGCTAAGGGAAAAATTTAGGCTTGGGGTCCGGTTAGGCCATGGGAAAAGGTGAGGCCAGGGGAAGAGGTTAGACCAGGGGAAGAGGTTAGGCCGGGGGAATAGGTTAGGCTGGGGGAATAGGTTAGGCTAAGGGAAAATGTTAGGCTAGGGGAATAGTTTAAGCTAGGGGGAAAAGTTAGGCGAGCAGAAAAGGTTAGGCTAGAGAATAGGTTAGGCCAGGTGAAAACGTTAGATGAGGGGAAAGGTTAAGGCTAGCAGGAAGTTAAGGCTAGCAGAACAGTTTAGGCCAGGGTGAAGTGTAGGCTAGCAGAAAAACTTAGGCTAGGTGAAGAGTTTTGGCTAGGTGAAAGAGTAGCATAGGGAAAGAGTAGGCTGGGGAAAGGTTAAGCTAGGGGATAACATTAGGCTAGGTGAAAAGTTTAGGCAAGGGGAAAGCCTTAGGCTAAAGGAAAAGGTTAAGATAGGGAGAAGTTTAGGCCAGGAGGAAATGGTTAGGTCAGGGGATAAGGTTAGGCTAGGGGAAAGGTTTAACCTAGAATATATATTAGGCTATGGGTCAGGTTAGGCTATGGGAAAAGGTTAGGCCAGGGTAATTGGTTAGGCCAGGGGAAAAGGTAAGGCAAGGAGAAAAGGTTAGGGTACTGGAAAACCTAAGACTAGGGGAAAAGGTCAGGCTGGGGGAAAAGGTTAGGCTGGGGGAAAGGGTTAGGCTGGGGGAAAAGGTTCGGCCAGGGGAAAAGGTTAGGCAAGGAAAAAGCTTAGGTTAGGGAAAAGGATAGGCCAAGGAAAAGTTTAGTCTACGCAAAAACGTTAGGCTAGGGAAAAGGTTAGGCTAGGAGTAAGGTTAGGCTGTGGGAAAAAGTTAGGCCAAGGGAAGAGGATAGGCTATGGATAAAGGGTATGCTGGAGGAAATATTTAGCCTAAGGGAAAAGGTTAGGCCAGGGGAAAAGGTTAGGCTAAGCAAAAACTTTAGGCTGGGAAAAGGTTAGGCCTGGCAAAAATGATAGGGTAGGGGAAAAGGTTAGGCAGGAAAAAGCTGGAACTAGAAGGATTCAGGGACAGGCCTGGAAGGCAAGGGCATGGGGGCCCAACCCCATGGTTGAGAAGGCCCAACCATGCCTGGAAGGAAAAAGTGAGGGGGGCCAACCAAGATAGAGAGGGCTTTGGGGCCAGGCCTGGAAAAAAAATGCGGGGGCACCAAACCTGGAACTAGATAGGTTTGGTGCCAGGCCTGGGAGACAAAGGCGGGGGGAGCAAAACAAGAACAAGAATGGTTTGGAGCCAGGCTTGTAAGACAATGGTTGGGGACCCAACCTGGAAGGGAAAGGCAGGGTGTTCAAACCTAGGAGGCAAAGGCAGGGGGTGCCCAACCTCGAATGAGAAGGGTTTGGGGCCTGGCCTGGAAGGCAAAGGCAGAGGTGTCCAACCTGGAACGAGAAGGGTTTTGGGCCAGGCCTGGAAGGCAAAGGAGCTGGAGCCAAACTTCGAACGAGAAGCGTTGGGGGCCAGGCCTGGAAATCAAAGGCGGGGGGGCCCAACCTGGCACGAGAAAGATTCAGGGCCAGGCCTGGAAGGCAAAGGCGGAGGTGCCAAACCTGAAACGAGAAGGGTTTGGGCCAGGGCTGGAAGGCAAAGGATGGGGGGCCCAACCTGGAACAAGAAGGCTTCAGGGTCAAGCCTGGAAAGCAAAAGCTGGGGGGCCGAACCTTGAACGAGAAGGCTTCAGGGCCAGGCTGGGAAGGCAAAGGAGGTGAGGGGGACACACCTGCAACACGAAGCCTTCGGGGCCAGGCCAGGAAGGCAAAGGATGGGAAGCTAAGCCAAACCTGGAACACGAAGTCTTTGGGGCCAGGCCTGGAAGGCAATGGTGGAGAGACCCAACCTGGAATGAGAGGGTTTCGGGCTAGGTTGGGAAGGCAAAGGCGGAGGGTGCAACCTGGAATGTGAAGGCTTCAGGGCCAGGCCTGGAAGGCCAAGGCAGGGGGGCCCAACCTGGAAGCCAAGACAGGGTGGCCCAACCTGCAAGGCAAAGGTGGGTAGGCCTAACCTCGAACGAGAAGGGTTTGGGGCAGGCCTGGAAGGCAAAGGCAGGGGGCCAGGTGGGGAAGTCAAAAGCAGGGGCGCCAAACCTGGAACGAGAAGGCTTCAGGGCTAGGCCTGGAAGACAAAAGTGAGGGGGTCCAAACTGGAAGGCAAAGTCTGAGGGTGGGCAAACCTGGAAGGCAAAGGCAGCAGGGCCCAAACTGGTAAGAGAAGGGTTCTGGGCCAAGCTGGAAAGGCAAAGTCTGGGGGCCCCAACTGGGAATGACAAGTGTTCGGGGTCAGGTCGGGAAAGCAAAGGAGGGGGGTCCAAACTGGAATGATAAGGGTTTGGGGCCAGGCCTGGAAGGAAAAGGAGCAGGGAGTCCAACCTGGAAGGCAAAGGCTGGGGGGCCAAACTTGGAACGCAAAGGTTTCGGGGCCAGGCCGAGAAGTCAAATGAGGAGAGGGCCAAACCTGATACGAGAAGGGCTCGGGGCCTGGGCCTGGAAGGCAAAGGCGGGGAGGGGTCCAACCTGCAAGGCAAAGGCAGGTGGGACAAACCTGGAAAGCAAAGGTCTCGGGGCCAGGCCAGGAGGGCGTAGGTTAGGCAAGATGTAAAGCAGCTCTACCACGAAGGTCTGTTGAGATCCCAGCTCTACCCTTTTATCTGCTATGTAACCCTGGGCACTTCACTTCTCTGTGACTCAGTTACCTCTTCTTTAAAATGGGGATTGAGACTGTGAGCCCAGTTCGATCAGGGACTGTGTTCAACCCAATTGGCTTATGTCCACTCACTGCTTAATATAGCATCGCCTGACACATAGTAAGGACTTGAAAAATACCATCATTATTATTATGAAAGGGTTTGTACATAGAAACACAAATTCCAAACAGCTTTCCAGTGGGTCTCATCTCTGGCTTGACCCCCACCCTACCTTCCTATCTTGTCTCAGTTCCCTCCTCCCAGCCCCTTCTGCCAGCATGCTGACAATGGACTCAAGGAACAGTAAGGGCAACCTGGCCCTTCCAAGCAGACAGACCAAAACACTCCCCACCTTCAGAGACCTCCTAAAATCACATCTTCTCTGAGAGATCTTCCCCAGCTAAGATCCCTATTTCCTCTATTTAATGATAATAATAATAATAATGGCATTTGTTAAGTGATGATGATGGCTTTTCCTCAAGGGACTGGATGTCCAGCAGCCATGGAAGGGATAATTCACTTTCTAATACAATGGCTACTTTGTCCTCCCCACCCTCACCCCTCATGACTCACGTAGAACCCACTCAACTCTTCTCAGAGAAGAATGGGATGCACACACTAATGGGCAACATCCTCTGCCTAGCACTCTATTTCCAGAAGCCACCAGCATTCACAACAGGGTTTCTTCCCTTGGAAAAGAGAATGGAAAGCGTGACCTACACATACACACTCACTTGATTTCCCCTTCCAGCTCACCCATGCACATAGTCCAACCCATTAAGCACTGAAATATTCACATCTCAGCAATTAGGTACCTACCCTTAATCTCAAATCCTTCCCTTACCTGCATTTTATCATTAGGATGCACCCCATAAAACTGATGGTGGACTTCTAAGATTGCAAGGGGATTCTTGGAGCATGGAGAAGCCAAGCAAATCTGAAGGTATTAGGAAAGGAGACACCATAAGGAGAGCAGAAAAGTGGGGACAGGTATACTGAGGTGGTGAGTCACAGCTGCAAAGAATGTGTCTGCTAATTCTGTTGCATTGTACTCTCCCAAGAACTTAGTACAGTAGTCTGCACAAACTAAGCACTCAATAAATACCATTGATTGATTGCAAGAATGTAGTTTCTCTGAGAACTTCCACAGCTACAGAAAGAGGCAGCTTGGGTGGCAAGGGAGCCTTCTGAGAAGGACCCCTCACCCCAGTAATGATAATAATAATGATGAGGTTATTTTTTGGGCACTTTCTATGTGTCAAACACTGTTCTAGGCACTGGGATAGACACAATGTCCTCAGGTTTTCCAAAATAAGGCTCATAGTCTTAGGCCCCATTTTGCAGATGAGGTAACTGAGGCCCAGGGAAGTTACATGACTTGCCCAAGGTCACACAGCAGACAAGAGGCGGCACCGAGATTAGAACCCATGTCCTCTGACTCTCAAGCCCATGTTCTTTTCATTAAGTGACCCTACGCATTTCTCACCCACAAAAAGGGTATGAGGTCAGGATAGGTGAGGGATGATAACCCTGCCCCCGCATCAAACAGAACAGTCCTACAGCAATGTCATTAATGAAATTAGCTGACCTAGAAGATCTCCCAGCTAACAAGCCAGAAAGTCCCTATCCAGCTTCACTCCTAACCCTAGACTGCCCTCCACCCCCCTGCACCAGCCCAACTCCCTCAGAAACAGCCACTGAGAAGTTCCATAAGGGTCCTGGATCTTCTCAGTCCCACCGTCAAACCTGACAGAATCAGTTCCCTCCACAGAGCCTTAGCCCCAGATTGTAATACCAGCCTCAGTGCTGAGAGTGATAGGGCCCTCTGCTCACCACCTCCTTCCTCTCCCACCATCACTTATAATCATCCACACATGCCCCCAACACCTTCCTTTGGGAGATGGAAACTCATCTCCTCTGCACTATCCTCTTACTAAAAAAAGAACAGTCTTCACAGCCAGGTATTATAAGAAGCTTCTGGTAGGCAAAGTGGGCTGTTCCCTCTCTTCCCATCATCAGGATCCCTTAGACATCCACCTCCAGATGGCTCTAAATTGAGTTTAGGAAGCGACTGCAAGATCCAGCCTACTCATTGTTTCTCATGTGGACCACATCCATCCCAACTCATCTCCACACAGCTTCAGTGCTGAGAGTGATAGGCCCCTCTGCTCACCACCTCCTTCCTCTCCTGCCATAACCTTTAATTATCCACACATGCCCCCATCACCTTCCCTTAGAGATGGAAACTCAGCTCCTCTGCACCCTCCCTAAAGGAAGAACAGTCTTCACAGCCAGATAGTATAAGAAGCTTCTGGTAGGCAAAGTGGCTGGTCCCTCTTTTCCCATCACCAGGACCCCTTAGACATCCACCTCCAGATTGCTCTAAATTGAGTTTAGGAAGCGACTGCAAGATCCAACCTGCTCATTGTGTCTCATGTGGACCACATCCATCCCAACCCATCCCCACCCAGCCTCCCACCCACATAGTGGACACAACAGTGATCTCCCAAAATTTAAAGTGCCCTACTGAAATTGTTTCTTCTTCAGTAAGCCTTCCCTGACTAAAACTCACATCCTCCCCACGCCCAGCCCCAACACACACACACACACACACACACACACACACACACACACAGACTTTATTTACTCTTTCAACTCACCCATGCACTTAGACAACCCACCAAGCACTGAACTATACACCCCACATCAATTAGGTATATATCCTTCTACTTAAATCCTTACTTTACCTATATTGTATTAATTGGGTCTTCCCCATTCAACTGATCCTGGACCTATAAGATTGTAAGGGAACTCTGGTAGTATGTGGGAGACAAGCATATCTTGAAGGTGCAAGAGAAGGAGAGCAGAAAAGTGGGGACAGGTCTGTTAAGGTGGTGAGTCAGGGCTGCAGTGAACATGTCTGTTAATTCTCTTGTATTGTATTCTCCTAACCATGTAGTACAGTGCTCTACACATAGTAAGCACTAAGCAAACATCACTGATTAATTGCAGGAAGGAAGTGTCTCTTGGAATTTCCACAGCCACAGAGAAAGGATGGAGAACAAAGAGGCAGTTTGAGTGGCCAAGAAGCTTTCTGAAATGGAGTGCTAGGCCTTCACCCCTCTAACCACTTCCCTCACAGGTACGAATAAGGTCGGGATAGGGGAAAGATTATAGCTCCACATAGCCTGCCAGTGACACCTCTAAGGAAATTAGCAGACCCAGAAGAGCCCCTGGTAAGCAAACCAGAAAGCAGATTCAAAGTTACTACAATCTCTACACCTCCTTCACCCCCAAAACTTTCCTCTTCTCCTCCTAAATTCTACAACCCCTCACACTAAAGCCAACACACTCAGCTCCAAATAGCCTCAGGCTCTGGAGGCTTACACAGGGCAGGGAAAGGAGGGTAGGGGCTGAGCCCAGCCTGATGTCAGTAAACCACTTGATTGGAAGCAGATGGGTTAGAGACCAGGTATCCTGGGAGGAAGCCCTAGCAGCTTCACTGGAAGAGGGAATGGCTTTAGGAAAAATACGATAGGATGGGATAGGAGATAAGGGATAGGATTGGATTGGATTGAATCTCTAGCATGAAAGGATTTAATAATAATGTTAATAATGTTGGTATTTGTTAAGTGCTTACTATGTGCCGAGCACTGTTCTAAGCGCTGGGGTAGACACAGGGAAATCAGGTCGTCCCACGTGGGACTCACAGTCTTCATCCCCATTTTACAGATGAGGTAACTGAGGCACCGAGAAGTGAAGTGACTTGCCCAAAGTCACACAGCTGACAAGTGGCCGAGCCGGGATTCGAACCCATGAACTCTGACTCCAAAGCCCGTGCTCTTTCCACTGAGCCATGCTTTGTCCAGGGATTTGTCCAGGGAAGCACAAATTCAGCTCTCCAAGGGGTTTCATCTCTGGCCTGACCCCCACCCCACCTTTCTTTCCTGTCTGAGTTCGCTCCTGACAGCCCCCACATCTGACCTGCTGACACTGGACCCGAGGAGCAGTCAGTGCAGTCTGGCTCTGCAAAGTAGAGAAACCATCACTCTCCACTTGAAAAACGTTTGGGGCCAATCCTGCATGGCAAAGGCTGTGGGGCCTAAACTGGAACCAAAAGGGTTCAGGGCCCAGTGTTCAAGTCAAAGGCTGCCTGGCCCAAACAGGAACAAAAAGGGTTCAGGGCCAAACCTGCAAGGCAAAGGCTGTGGGGTCCAAGCCTGAATGAAAAATATATAGGGCCAAAGCTGCAAGGCAAAGGCTGCGGGACCCCAAGTGGAACCAAAAGCATTCTGGATCTAACCTGCCAGGCAAAGCCTGCCTGGCCCAAATAGGAACAAAAAGGGTTCAGGGCTAAACCTGCAAGGCAAAGACTGTAGGGGTCAAAACTGAACGAGAAAGATTCGGGGCCAAACTTGCAAAGCAAACTTGAGGGGACCCAAACTGCAACCCAAAGTTTCAGGGCCAAACCTGCAAGGCAAACTTTGGGGGAAACAAAAGGGTTCAGGGCCAAACTTGCAAGCAAAGGCTGCGGGGCCTAAACTGGAACCAAAAGGGTTCGGGGCCAAAGCTGCAAGGCAAAGGCTGCGGGGACCAAATCTCACTGAAAATGGCTCGGGGCCAAATCTGCAAGGCAAAGGCTGGGGGGACAAACTTGCAGGGCAAAGGCTGCGGGGCCCAAAGTGGAATGATGAGGGTTCGGGGCCCAATCTGCAAGACAAAATCTGGGGGATCCAAACTGGAATGAGAAAGGTTTGGGGCCAAACATGCAAGGCAAAGAGTGTGGGTGGGGGCAAAACTGCAAGGCAAAGGCCACAGGGCCTGATCTGGAACCAAAAGGGTTTCGGGGCCAAACCTGCAAGGCAAAGGCTGCAGGACCCAAACTGGAACCAGAGTGATTCCAGCCAAACCTGCAAGGCAGGGTCTGCGGGACCCAAACTGGAACGAAAAGGGTTTGGGACCAAATCTGCAAGGCAAAGTCTGCCTGGCCCAAACTTGAACAAAGGGGGTTAAGGACCCAACCTGCAAGGCAAAGTCTGCGGGGCCCAAACTGGAATGAAAAAGGTTCGGGGCCAAACCTAAAAGGCCAAGGCGGGAGGGCCCAAACGTGAACAAAAAGGGTTCGGGGCCAAACCTGCTATGCAAATTCGAGGGGGCCCAAACTGGAACCACAAGTGTTCGGGGCCAAACCTGCAAGCCAAAGATTAGGCGGGGGGGAGGGAGGCAAAACCTGCGAGGCAAAGGTTTGTGGGTCCAAACTTGAACCAAATGGGTTAAGGGCCAAACCTGCAAGGCAACCTCTAGGGGGGCCCCACACTGGAACGAGAAGCATTTGGGACCCAATCTGCAAAGCAAAGCCTGGGGGACCCAAAGTGGAACGAAAAGTGTTCGGGGCCAAATAGGCAAGGCAAACAGTCAGGGGAGGGGCAAACCTGCTGGGTAAAAGCTGCAGGGACAAACTGGAACCAAAAGGGTTTGGGGACAAACCTGCAAGACAAAGGCTGCTGGGCCCAAAGTGGAACCAAAGGCTTTGGGGCCAAACCTGCCAGGCAAAGGCTGCAGGACCTAATCTGAAATGATATGGGTTCAGGATCAATCCTGCAAGGCAAACTCTGGGGGTGGCCACACCAGAACTAAAAGGGTTGGGTGCCATATCTGCAAGTCAAAGGCCATGGGGCCTAAAGTGGAACCAAAAATGCTTGGGGTCAAACCAGCAAGTCAAAGTGTCCAAGGCCCAAACCTGACTGAAAAGTGTTCGGGGCCAAACCTGAAAGGCAAAAGGCTGCGGGGCCCAAACTGGGACCAAAAGGGTTTGGGGCCAATGCTGCAAGGCAAACTCTAGGGGACCCAAACTGGAATGAGAAGGGTTCGGGGCCCAATCTGCAAGGCAAAGTCTGGGGGACCCAAACTGGAACGATTAAGGTCGGGGCCAAACATGCAAGGCAAACATTGTGGGGGCAAACCTTCAGGGAAAAGGCTGTGGGGACAAACCTGAAAGGCAAACTATGGGGGTGACAAACCGGAACAAAAAGGGTTGGGAGCCAAACCTGCAAGGCAAAGGCTGCATGGGCCCAAACATGAACAAAAAGGGTTCGGGGCCAAACCTGCAAGGCAATTTCTAGGGTGCCTGAACTCTAACCAAAAGTGTTTGGAGCCAAATATGTAAGGCAAAGGCCGTGGGGCCTAAACTGGAACAAAAAGGGTTTGGGACCAAACCTGCAAGGCAAACGCAGAGGGACCCAAACTGGAAACAAAAACATTCTGGGCCCAACCTGCAAGATAAAGTCTGTAGGACCCAAATTGGAACGAAAAAGGTTTGCAGCCAAACTTGCAAGGCAAAGGCTGCGGGGCCCAAACCTGAACAAAATAGGTTCAGGGCCCAAACTGCAAGGCAATTATTGTGGTATCCAAACTGGAACAAAAGGATTTGGGGCCAAACTTGTGAGGCAAAGGCTGCGGGGCCCAAACCTGACCAAAAAATGTTCGAGCCAAACCTACAGGGCAAATTCTAGGGGACCCAAATGGGAACCAAAAGGGTTTGGGCCAAACCCGCAAGGCAAACTCTGCGGTGCCAAAAGGGCAAGGAAAAAGCTGGGGGGCCCAGACTGGAACCAAAAGGGTTCGGGGGCCAGACTTGCATGGCAAAAGCTGCAGGACTCAAACTGGAACAAATTGAGTTCCAGGCCCTTCCGGGCCAAACCTGCAAGGCAAAGTCTGCGGGATCCAAACTGAAACCAAAAGTGTTTGGGCCAAACCTGCAAGGCAAAAACTGGTGGGGCAAACCAGTAAGGCAAACTCTGGGGTGCCAAAACTGGAACCAAAAGGGTTAGGGGACAAACTTGCAAGGCAAACTCTGGGGGAGCCAAACTGGTACCAAAAAGGTTTGGGGCCAAACCTGCAATGCAGAGACTTGGGGGGCAAACCTGCAAGGCAAAGGCTGCAGGGCCGAATCTGGAACCCAAAGAGTTCAGTGCCAAACTCTCAAGAGAAAGGCTGTGGGGCCTAAACCTGAATGAAAAGGGTTCGGGGTTGAACCTGCAAGGCAAACTCTAGGAGCCCAAACTGCAAGGCAAAGTCTATGGGACCCAAACTGGAACGAGAAGGGCTCAGGGCCAAACCTGCAAGGCAAAGGTTGCCTGGCCCAAACTGGAATGAAAAGGATTCAGGGCCCAAACTGCAAGGCAAAGGCTGCGGGGGCAAACCTGCAAGGCAAAGGCTGTGGGACAAAAACTGAAACTAAAAGGATTTGGGGTCAAACCTGCAAGGCAAAGACTGTGGGACCCAAACCTGAATGAAAAGGGTTCGGGGCCAAACCTGCAAGGGAAACTCTAGGGGTCCCAAAAGGGAATCAAAAGAGTTCAGGACAATACCTTCAAGGAAAATTCTGGTGGGGGGTAAACTGGTACCAAATGGTTTCGGGTCCAAACCTAAAGTCAAATGCTGCAGGAACCAAACTGAAACGAAATGAGCTCGGGGCCAAACCTGCAAAGCAAAGGCTTTGGGCCCCAAACTGTAACCAGAAGGGTTCGGGGCCAAACCTGCAAGGCATAGTGTGCCTGGCCCAAACTGGAATGAGAGGTGTTCTGGGCCCTCTCTGCAAGGCAAAGGCTGTGGGGCCCAAACGTGAATAAAAAAAGTTCGGGGCCAAACCTGCAAGGCAAAGGCTGTGGGACCCAAACTGAAACGAAAAGTCTTCGGGGACAAACCTGCAAGGCAAACTCTGGAGTGGCCAAACTGGAATAAAAAGTTTTGGGTGCCATTCCTCTGAGGCAAAAGCTGTGGGACCCAAACCTGAATGAAAAGGGTTCTGGGCCAAACCTGCAAGACAAACTCTAGGGGCCACAAACTGGAAACAAAGGGTGCGGGGCCAAACCTGCAAAGCAAAGGCTGCAGTTCCTAAACTGGGACCAAGACTGTTCCAGGAAAAACCTGCAAGGCAAATTCTGTGGGACCCAAACTGGAATGAACAGGGTTTGGGGCCAAAGCAGCAAGGCAAAGGCTGCCTGGCACAAACTGGAAAGAGAGGTGTTCGGGACCAACCTGCAAGGCCAAGTCTGTGGGGCCCAAACTGGAATGAAAAGTGTTCAGGGCCAAACATGCAAGGCAAACAATGGGTGGGCAAACCTGCAAGGCTAACTCTAGGGGTCCCTAACTGGAACCAAAAGGGTCCTGGGCCAACGGCGCAAGACAAAATCTATGGAGCCTAAACCTGAACAAACAGCATTTGGGGCCAAACCTGCAAGGCAAACTCTAGTGTGCCAAACTGGAACCAAATGGGTTCAAGGCCAAACCTGTGAGACAAAGGCTGGGGGGGACAAATCTGCAAGGCAAAAGCTGGGGGGACAAATCTGCAAGGCAGAGGCTGCGGTGCCCAAACTGGAACCAAAAAGGTTCAGAGCCAAAATTGCCAAGCAAAGGCTAGGGAGGCAAACCTGCAAGGCAAAGGGTGAGGGGCCCAAAATGGAACGAAAAGGGTTCGGGGCCAAAACTGCAAGGCAAAGGCTGCCTGGGCCAAAATGAAAAAAAAAAGCGTTCGGGGCCTAACCTGAAAGGCAAAGGCTGTGGGGCCCAAACTGCTACGAATTGATTTTGGGGTCAAACCTGCAAGGCAAAGGCCGCGGGGCCCAAACCTGAACTAAAACGGTTCAGGGCCAAACCTGTAACCCAAACTCTAGGGGGTCCTAACTGGTACCAAAAGGGTTTAGGACCAAACCAGCAAGACCAACTCTGGGGCGGCTAAACTGATACCAGAAGGGTCCCAGGCAACTTGCAAGGCAAAGTCTGAGAGACCCAATGTGAAATGAAATGGGTTGGGGCCAAACCTGCAAGGCAAACTCTGTGGGGGGGCCAACCTGGGACAGAAAGTGTTGGGGCCCAAACCCGCAAGGCAAAGGCTTCGGGGCCCAAACCTGAAGGAAAAGAGTTCAGGGCCAAACCTGTAAGGCAAACTATAGGGGGCCCACACTGGAACCAAAAGGGCTCAGGGCCAAACTTGCAAGGCAAAGGCTGCAGGGCCCAAACTGATACCAAAATTGTTCAGGGCCAAAGCTGCAAGGCAAAGGCTGTGGGGCCAAACCTGCAAAGCAAAGGTTGCGGAGCCCAATGTGGAAACAAAAGCGTTCTGGGCCCAACCTGCAAGTCAAAGTCTGTGAGACCCAAACTGGAATGAAAAGTATTCGAGGCCAAACCTGCAAGGTAAAGGCTGCGGGGCCCAAACTTGAAGGAAAAGGATTAGGGGCCAGACCTGTAAGATAAAGGCTGTGAGATGCAAACTGAAATGAATCCGTTTCACGACCAATCCTGCAAGGCAAACTCTAGGGGACCCAAAGTGGAACCTAAAAGGTTCAGGGCCAAACCTGCAAGGCAAAGGCTGTGGGGCCCAAACCTGAACAAAAAGGGGTCAGGCCAAACCTGCAAAACAAAGGCTCGGGGGACAAACCTCCAAGGCAAAGACTGTGGGGCAAAACTGGAACCAAAAGGGTTCAGGGCCAAACCTGCAAGGCAAAGGCTGCAGTGCCCAATCTGGAACCAAAAAGGGTCGGACTGAAACGAAAAGGGTTCGGGGCCAAACTTGCAAGGCAAATGCTGAGGGGCCAAACCTGCAAGGCAAAGACTGTGGTGCCCAAACCTGAACGATAAGGGCTTGGGGCCAGACCTGCAAGGCAAAGTCTAGGGTGTCCAAACTGGTACAAAAAGGGTTCGGGGCCAAACTGGCCAGGCAAAGGCTGCAGGACCCAAACTGAAACTAAAAGGGTTGGGCCCAAACCTGCAAGACAAACTCTGTGGGGGCCAAACTGGAACAAAAAGGGTTGCGGGTCAAACCTGCATGGCAAAGGCTGCAGGGCCAAAACCTGAACGAAAAGGGCTCAGGGCCAAACCAGCAAGGCAAACTCTAAGGGACCCAAACTGGAATAAAAGGGCTCAAGGACAAGCTCGACAAAGGCTGCGGGGCCCAAACTGGAAGCAAATGGATATGAGGCCAAACGTGCAAGGCAAAGACTGCCAGGCCCAAAGTAGAAGCAAAAGGGCTCAGGGCCAAACCCTGCCAAGGCCGCAGGGTCCAAACTGGAACCAAAAGGGTTCGGGACCCAACCTGTAAGGCAAAGGCTGCGGGGCCCAAATGGGAAGAAAAACAGTTTGGGCCAAACCTTCAAGGCAAAGGCTGAGAGGCCCAAACTTGAATGAAAAGGATTCGGGGCCAAACTTGCAAGGCAAAGGCTTAGGGGCCCCAACCTGAACTATAAGGGTTCTGGTCCAAACAAGCAAGGCAAAGGCTGGGGGGACCAACCAAGGCAAAGGCTGCAGGGCCCAAACTGGGATCAAATGGGTTCCGAGCCACACCTACAAGGCAAAGGCTGCCGCGCCCAGACTGGAATCAAAAGGGTTCAGGGCCAAACCTGCAAGGCAATGGCTGTCAGGCCCAAACTGACATGAAAAGGGTTCGGGGACAAAGCTGCAAGTTAAAGGCTGAGGGACCCAAACCTAAGGAAAAAGGTTCTTGGAGAAACCTGCAGGGCAATCTCTGAGGGGTCCAAACAAGAACCAAAAGGGTCGAGAGCCAAATCTGCAAAGCAAATGCTGTGGGGACAAAGCTGCAAGGCAAACTCTGAGGTAGCCAAAATGGTAAGGCGAAGGTTGTGGGTCCCAAACTGGAAGCAAAATGGTTCAGGGTCAAACCTGCAAGGGAAATGCTGCGAGGCTGAAACTGGAATGAAAATGTTTCGGGCCAAACCTGCAAGACAAAGTTCCTGGTGGGCAAACCTGCAAGGCAAAAGCTGCAGAGCCTAAAATTGGAACGAAAACTATTCGGGGCCAAACCTGCAAGGGAAAAGCTGTGGGATCCTAAATGGAATGAAAAGGGTTCAGGGTCAAACTTGCAATGGAAAGGCTGGGGTGGGGGGCAACCTGCAAGGCAAAGGCTGCAGGGCCCAAACTGGAACGAAAAGCATTCGGGGCCAAAACCTGCAAGACACAGGCTGGGGGTGCAAAATTGGAAGGCAAAACTGGGGGACCCAAATTGGAACAAAAAGTGCTTGGGAACAGCCCTGCACAGAGAAGGCTAATGGACCCAATATGGAACAAGATCGGTTCAGGGCCAAACCTGCAAGGCAAAGGCTGGAAGGGTGGGGGCAATCTGGAAGACAAAGCCTTTGGGGGTCCCAAAATGTAATGAGAAGTGTTTGAGGTCAGTCCTGGAAGGCAAATCAGGAGGCAAGCAACTGAAACGAAAAGGGTTCAGGGCCAAACCTGCAAGGAGAGGGCTGGAAGTGCTAAACTGGAATGAAGAGGGTTTGGAGCCAAACGTGCAAGGGAAAGGCTGAAGGGTAAAACTAGAAGGCAAATACAGGGAGGATCTAAACTGGAACAAAATTGTTCGGAGCCAGGCCTGCAAGGCAAAGGTGGGGGGACCAAACCTGGAATGAGAAGGCTTTGGGGTTAGGCCTGGAAGTCAAAGGTGGGGGGACCCAAACCTGGAGGGCAAA
The DNA here is from genome assembly GCF_004115215.2 of Ornithorhynchus anatinus. Classification (NCBI taxonomy): domain Eukaryota; kingdom Metazoa; phylum Chordata; class Mammalia; order Monotremata; family Ornithorhynchidae; genus Ornithorhynchus; species Ornithorhynchus anatinus. Next base: position 214,269 of record NW_024396888.1, read on the forward strand.
GCTACGGGGCCCCAACCTGATACAAGAAGGATTCGGGGCCAAGCCTGGAAGGAAATGATGAGGGAGTCCAACCTGAAAGGCAAAGGACGGCGGGACCAACTGGAACAAAAAGGGTTCGGTGCCAAAACTAGAAGGCAAAGACGGGGGTTCAACCTGGAATGAGAGGGTTCGGGGCCAGGCAGGGAAGGAAAAGGCCGGGGGACCTAACCAGAAAATAGAAGGCTTCAGGGCCAGGCCGGGAAGGCAGAGGCTGGGGGGCCAAACTGGGAACGAGAAAGCTTCGGGGCTAGGCCTGGAAGGCAAAGGCCTGGGGGCAAGGCCCGGGAACTCATAGGCGCAGGGGCCTAACCTGGAATGAAAAGAGTTCAGGGCCAGGCCTGGAAGGTCAAGGCTGGGGGAGCCCACTGTGGAAAGCAAAGGCAAAGGTGCGGGGGGGGGAGACAAACCTTGAACTAGAAGGGTTAGGGCCCAGGCCGGGAAGGCAGAGGTGGGAAGCCCAACTTCAAATGAAAAGAGTTCGGCGCCAGGCCTAGAAGGCAAAGCAGGCGGGCAGGCAGGGAAGGAAAAAGTTTTGGGCCGGGGGGGGGCGGGGAAAACCTGGAACGATAAGGGTTTGGGGCCAGGCCTGGAAGGCAAAAGTCACAGGGCCCAACCTGGAAGGCAAGGGCGGTGGGACCAAACCTGAAGGCAAAGACAGGAGGGCCCAACTTGTTATGAGAAGTTTTTGGGACCAGGCTTGGAAGGCAAAGGTGGGGTGACCAAACCTGGAATGAGAAGTGTTCATAGCCAGGCATGGAAGACTATGGCTGGGGGGTGGGGTTGTGCACCTTGAATGAGAAATGTTAGGGGCCAGGCCTGGAATCAAAGGGGAGTGGGGGCATCATGGAATGAGAAGGCTTCGGGGCCAAGCCTAGAAGGAAATGGCAGGGGACCCCAACTGGAATGAGAAAAGTTCGGGGCCAGGCCTGGAAGGAAACAGTGGGGGTATCCAACCTCTCAGTCAAAGGTCGGGGGGCCAGACCTGGAATAAAAAGGGTTCGGGGCCAGGCCTGGAAGGCAAAGGCTGGGGGGCCCATCCTGCAATGAGAAGGCTTTGGGGACTGGCCAGGAAGGCAATGCCTCGGGGGGAGGGGAGGCAAACCTGGAAAGAGAAGCCTTCGAGGCCAGGTCCAGAAGGCAAAGGCAGAGAAGCCAATCCTGGAAATATTGAAGACTTTGGAGCCAGGCCTGGAAACCCATGGAGGGCAGGGGGTCCAACCTGGAACGAGAAGGATTTGGTCCCAAACTTGGAAAGCAAAGGTCGGGGAGGGGGGCAAACCTGGAAAGAGAAGTGTACGGGCCCAGGTCTGGAAGGTGGTGGAGGGTGGGGAGTCCAACCTGGAAAGCAAAGTCTGGGTGGCCCAACCTGCAAGGCGAAGGCTGGGAGGTCCAACTTCAAAAGAGAAGAGTTTGGGGCAAGCCTTGGAAGGCAGAGTGGGGCAGCCAGGCCAGGAAGGCAAAAGCAGGGACGGGGGCAAACGTGGAATGAGAAAGGTTCAGGGCAAGGCCTGGAAGGCAAAGGCGGAGGGGGGGCAAATCTGGAATGAGAAGGTTATGGACCAGGCCGGGAAGGCAAATGCTTGGGAGGGCAAACCTGGATCACGAATGCTTCAGAGTCAGGCCTGGAAGGCAAAGCGTGGGGGGCCAAACCTGTATCGAGAAGGCTTCGGGGCCAGGTCTAGAAGGCAAAGGTGTGGGGGCCCAACATGAAACTTGAAGAGATAGGGGAAAGGCCTGGAAGGCAAAAGCAGGGGGGCGGGGTGGTCCAACCTGGAAGGCAAAGGTGGGGGCCAAACCTGGAATGAAAAGTGTTCGGGGCCAGGCCTGGAGGGCAAAGGCAGGTGGGCCCAACCTGGAACAAGAAGCTTTGGGGCCAGGCCTAGAAGGCAAAGGCGGGGGACCCATGTTGGAAAGAGAAGGGTTCGGGGCCAGGTCTGGAAGGCAATGGCAGGGTGGGCCCAACCTGGAATGAGAAAGGTTTGGGGTAAGCCTGGAATTGAGGGGCAACCTGGAACGAGAAGGCTTCGGGTTAGGTCGGTAAGGCAAAGGGTGGGGGGGCAAAGTTGGAACACGAAGGCTTAGGAGCCAGACCGGGAAGGCAAAGGCTGCAGGGGGGAGGCAAACCTGGAACACGAAGGCTCTGGGGCCAAGATGGGAAGTCAAAGGCTGGGGTAGCAAATGTGGAACGAGAAGGGTTCGGGGCCTGGGCCTTATAGGCAAAGGTGGGGAGGGGTCCAACCTGCAAGGGAAAGGCAAGTGGGCCCAACCTGGAATGCAAAGGTCTCGGGGCCAGGCCAGGATGGCATAGGTTAGGCAAGATGTAAAGTTTAGCTTAGGGGATATGTTACATTATAGAAATGGATAGGTCGGGGGAAAGGTTAGGCCATGGCAAAAGTTTAAGTCGGGGAATAAATTATGCTGGGGAAAAGGTTAGGCCAGAAGGAAAGGTCAGCCTTTGGGAAAAGGTTAGGCTAAGTGTAAAGGTTAGTTTCAGGTAAAAGCCTAGGCTAGAGGATTGGGTTAGGCTAGGGGAAAAGGTTAGAGTGCAGAAAAGGTTAGGCTGGGGAAAAGCTTAGGTCATGGAAAACGTTAGGCTAGGGGAAAAGGATAGGGTAGGGGAAAAGCTTAGACTAGAAGAAAAGGTTAGACCAGGGTAAAAGGTTAGGCCGGTGAAAGGGTGGGCTATGGAAAATGGTTGGTCTGGGGAAAAAGGTTAGGTCAGGGAAAAGGTTAGGCTATGGTAAGCTGTTAGGCTAGGGGAAAAGGTTAGGCCAGGGAGAGGTTAGGCTAAGAGAAAATTTTAGGCTAGGGGAAATGTTTAGGCTAGGGGAAAAGGTTAAGTCAGGGAAAAAGTTAGGCTATGGTAAATGGTTAGCCTGGGGGAAAAGGTTAGGCTAGGGGAAAATGTTAAGCTAGGTTAAAAGCTTAGGCCAGGGAGAGGTTTGACCAGAGAGAAGGTTTGGTCAGGGGAAAGGATAGGCTGGGGGAAAGGTTAGGCTAGGGTATAAGGTTAAGCTAGGATAAAAGTTAGGCTAGGGGTCAGGTTAAGCTGTGGGAAAAAGTGAGGCCAGGAAGAGGTTAGGCTAGGGGAAAACCTTAGGTTATGGTAAAAGGTTAGGCCAGGGGAATAGGTTAGGCTAGTGGAAAAGTTAAGGCCAAGGGAAAAGGTTAGGCAGGGGGAAAAGGGTAGGCTAGGGGATACAGTTAGGCCAGAGGAAAAGGTTAGCTCAGGGAAAAGGATAGGCCAAGTGAAAACTTTTTTCTAGGCAAAAATGTTACCCTAGGGGAAAGGATAGGGGTCAGATGAGGCTTTGGGAAAGGGTAAGGCCAGGGAAAAAGCTTAGGCCAGGTGAAAAGTTTAGGCCAGGTGAAATGTTTAGGCCAGGTGAAAAGTTTAGGCCAGGGGCAAAGGTAAGACTTCAGGAATAGCGTAGGCAAGGTGTAACGTTTAGGTTATGGGAAAAGCAGATTAGACTAGGTGTAAAGGTTAGGTTCAGGGAAAAGGTTAGGCTAGGGGAAATGGTTAGGCTAGGGGAAGGAATAGGCTAGGGAATACATTAGGCTAAGGGAAAACGTTTAGCTCAGGGGAAAGGTTTAGGCTAGGGGAAAAGTTCAGGCGAGGGGAAAAGTTTAGACTAGGTGAAAAGGGTAGACTAGGTGAAAAGGTTAGGCCGGGGAAAAGGTTAAGCCAGGCGAAAAGGTTAGGCCAGGGGAAAAGGCTAGTCTAGGCGAAAATGTTAAGCCAAGGGAAAAGGCTGGCTAAGCAAAAGCATTAGGCTGGGGAAAGGTTAGGCCAGGGGAAAAGGTTAGGACAGGCAAAAAAGTTAGGCTTGGGCAAAAGGTTAGGCTGGGGAGAATTTGGTCTAGGGGAAAAGGTTAGGCCAGGGGAAAGGTTTAGGCACAAGGAAAAGGTTAGGATAGGGGTAAAGGTAAGGCTAGGGGAAAGGTTATGCTAGGGAAAACATTAGGCTAGAAGAAAGGTTTAGGCTGGGGAAAAGGTTTTGGCTTGGGGAAAGGTTTAGGCTAGGGGAAAAGGTTAGATCAGGGAGAAGGTTAGGCCAGGGAGAAGGTTATGTTAGGGGAAAAGATTAGCCTAGAATAAAGGTTAGGCTAGGGTTCAGGTTATTCTATGGGAAAAGGTTAGGCAAGGGGAAAGGTTTAGGCTGGGGAAAAGGTTAAGCTAGGAGAAAATTTAAGCTAAGGGAAAAGGTTAAGCTAGGAGAAAGGTTAGGCTAGGGGAAAATGTTAGGCGAGGGAAAAAGGTCAGGCTGGGGAAAAGGTTAACCTAGGGGAAAGATTAGGCTAGGGAAACGTTAGGTTAGGGGAAAATATTAGGCTAAAGGAGAAAGTTGGGGAAGGGGAAATGGTTAGGAAGGGGAAAAGGTTAGGCTAGGGTTAAACAATAGGGTAGAACAAAGGTTTAGGCTAGGGGAAAAGCTTAGGCCGGGGAAAAGGTTAGGCTAGGGAAAAAAGGTTAGGTCATGGGAAACAATAGGCCAAGGGAAAAGGGTAGCCTAGGATAAAGGTTAGGCTAGTAGTCAGGTAAAGACATGGGAAATGGTGAGGCCAGGGGTTGAGGTTTGACTAGGGGAAAAGGTTAGGCTAGGGGAATAGGTTAGGCTAGAGGAAAATGTTAGGCATGGGGAATAGGTTAGGCCAGGGGAAAAGATTAGGCCAGGGGAAAATATTAGGCTAGGGGAATACGTTAGGCCAGGGGAAAAGATTAGGCCAGGGGAAAGGTTTAGGCTAGGAAAAAGGTTAGGCAATGAAAAAGGTTAGCCTAGGGGAAAAGACTAAGCAAGGTGTAAAGTATATGTTAGGGGGAAGGTTAGGATAGGCCAGGGGAAAAGGTTAGGCCGAGGAAAAAGGTTAAGCATAATAGATGATGCTAGGGGAAAAGGTTAGGCCAGGGGAAAAGGTTAGGCCAGGAGGCAAGGTTAGGCCAGGGGGAAAAGTAAGCCTTTGGGAAAAGGTTAGGCTAGGTGTAAATATCAGTTTAAGGGATAAGCAGGATAGGCTAGGTGTAAAGCAGATTAGGTTGAGTTAGGTGTAAAAGTTAGGTTCTGGGAAAAGTCTAGGCTAGGGGAAAAGGTTAGGCTAGAGGAAAAGGTTAGACTGGAGAAAAGGTTAGGTCATGGAAAGGATTAGGCTAGGGGAACATGTTAGGCTAAGGGAAAAGGTTAGGCTAGGGGAAAAGGTTATGCCAGGGAAGGTTAGGCTATGGAAAATGGTTGGTCTGGGGAAAAATGTTAGGTCATGGAACAGGTTAGGCTATCGTATATTGTTAGGCTAGAGGAAAAGGTTACACTAAGGGAAAAGGTTAGGCTAGGGAAAAGGGTTAGGCCAGGGATAAAGTTAGACCAGGGAGAAAGTTAGGCCAGGGAGAAAGTTAGGCTAGGGGAAATGTTTCGGCTGGGGGAAAAGGTTAGGCCAGGGAAAATGTTAGACTATGGGAAGTGGAGAGGCAAGGGGAAAAGCTTAGGCCAGGGGAAAGATTATACAAGGGAAAGGTTAGGCTAGGGGAAATGTTATGGCTAGAGGAAAAGGTTGGGCCAAGGAACAGGTTACACTAGGGGAAATCTTTAGGCTAGGGGAAAAGCGTAGGCTGGGGAAAAACTTAGGCCAGCGGAAAGGTTTAGGGCAGGGGAAAGGTCTAGAGCAGGGGAAACATTTAGGGTAGGGAAAATGTTACATCAGGGAAAATGTTAGGCTAGGATCAAAGGTTAGGTGAGGGGAAAGGTTAGGTGAGGGAAAATGTTAGGCTACAGGACAAGGTTAGACTAGGGCAAAGGTTTAGGAGAGGGGAAAGGTTAGGCTACAGGAAAAGATTAGGCAAGGTGGAGGTTTATATTAGGGGAAAGATTAGTCTAGGGAAAAGGATAGGCCAGGGGAAAAGCTTAGGCCATGGAAAAAGTTTAAGTGAGGGCATAGGTTATGATGGGGGAAAGGGTTAGGCCAGGGGTAAAGGTAATAATAATAATAATAATGTTGGTATTTGTTAAGCGCTTACTATGTGCCGAGCACTGTTCTAAGCGCTGGGGTAGACATAGGGGAATTAGGTTGTCCCACGTGGGGCTCACAGTCTTAATCCCCATTTTACAGATGAGGGAACTGAGGCACAGAGAAGTTAAGTGACTCGCCCACAGTCACACAGCCGACAAGTGGCAGAGCTGGGATTCGAACTCATGAGCCCTGACTCCAAAGCCCATGCTCTTTCCACTGAGCCACGCTGCTTCTCTTGGGAAAAGCTTAGGCTAGGTGTAAAGGTTGGTTTAGGTCAAAGGCAGGATAGGCTAGGTGTATATGTTAGGTTAGGGGAAAAGCTTGGACTAGGGGAAAGGATTAAGCTAGGGTAAAAGGTTTGACTAGGGGAAAAGATTAGGCTAGGGGAAAAGATTAGGCTAGGGGAAAAGATTAGGCTAGGGGAAAAGGTTAGGCTAGGGGAAAAGGTTAGGGCAGGGGAAAGGTTTAAGTCAGGGAATAGGTTATGGTAGGGGAAAATGTTAGTCTATGGGGAAAATAGGCCAGGGGGAAGGGTTAGGCCAGGGGGAATGGTAAGCCTTTGGGAAAAGGTTAGGCTAGGTGTAAAGTTTAGGCTCTGGGAAAAGGTTAGGCCAGGGGAAAACGTTAGGCTATTCATTCATTCATTCATTCAATAATATTTATTGAGCGCTTACTATGTGCAGAACACTGTACCAAGTGCTTGGAATGCACAAATCGGCAACAGGTAGAGACAGTCCCTGCCCACTGACGGGCTTACAGTCTAATCGGGGGAGACAGACAGATAAGAACAATAGCCATAAATAAAATCAAGGGATGTACATCTCATTAAAACAATAGCAGTAAATAGAATCAAGGGGATGTACAGCTCATTAAAAAAATAAATAGGGTAATAAAAATATATACAAATGAGTGGGTGAGCACAGTGCTGAGGGGAGGGGGGGAAGTAAAGGGAAAAGGTGGGGAAAAGGTGGCCTAGTTGAGGGAGGTGAAGGGGTGGGGGTAGAGAGGCAGGAGAGGGACTAGAGGGAAAAGGGGAAGCTGAGTCTGGGAAGGCCTCTTGGAGGAGGTGAGCTCTCAGTAGGGCTTTGAAGAGGGGAAGAGTGTTAGTTTGGTGGAGGTGAGGAGGGAGGGCATTCCAGGACAGCGGGAGGACGTGGCCCAGGGGTTGATGGCAAGATAGGCGAGAATGGGGGATGGTGAGGAGGTGGGCGGCAGAGGAGCAGAGCCTATTGGGTGGGCAGTAGAAAGAGAGAAGGGTGGAGAGGTAGGAGGGGGCAAGGTGATGGAGAGCTTTGTAGGCCAGAGTGAACAGTTTTTGTTTCCTGCGGAGGTTGATAGGCAACCACTGGAGGTTTTTAAGAAGGGGAGTGACATGCCCAGAGCGTTTCTGCAGGAAGATGAGCTGGGCAGCAGAATGAAGAATAGACTGGTGTGGGGAGAGACAGGAGGAAGGGGGATCAGAGAGAAGGCTGACACGATAATCCAGCCGGGATATTATGAGAGCCTGTACCAGTAAGACAACTGTTTGGGTGGAGAGGAAAGGGCGGATCTTGGCGATATTATAAAGGTGAGACCAGCAGGTCTTGGTGACAGATTGGATGTGTGGGGTGAATGAGAGAGCCGAGTCAAAGATGACAACCAGGTTGCGGGCTTGAGAGAAGGGAAGGATGGTCGTACCATCCACAGTGACAGGGAAATCAGGAAGAGGACAGGGCTTGGGAGGGAAGATAAGGAGCTCAGTTTTGCTCATGTTGAGTTTTAGGTGGCAGGCAGACATCCAGGTAGAGACGTCTTGGAAGCAGGAGGAGATACGAGCCTGCAGGGAGGGGGAGAGGACAGGGGCAGAGATGTAAATTTGTGTGTCATCTGCATAGAGATGATGGTTGAAGCAATGAGAGTGAATGGGTTCACCAAGTGAGTGAGTGTAGATGGAGAACAGAAGAGGGGCAAGCACTGACCCTTGAAGAACCCCAACAGTTAGAGTGGAGGAGCCTGCGAAGGAGACCGAGAATGAACGGCCAGAAAGATGAGAGGAGAACCAGGAGAGGACACAGTCTGTGAAGCCAAGGTGAGATAAGGTGTGGAGGAGAAGGGGATGGCCTACATTGTCAAAGGCAGCTGAGAGGTCAAGGAGGATTAGGATAGAGTAGAAGCCATTGGATTTGGCAAGAAGAGGGACATGGGTGACCTCTGAGAGAGCAGTCTCGGAAAAGTGGAGGGGACGGAAGCCAGATTGGAGGGGGTCCAGGAGAGAATTGGAGTTAAGGAATTCTAGGCAGCGAGTGTAGACGACTCATTCTAGAGCTTGGAAAGGAAGGGAGATAGGGCGATAACTGGAAGGGGAAGTGGGGTCGAGAGAGGGTTTTTTTTGGATGCGGGAGACATGGGCATGTTTGAAGGCAAAGGGGAAGAAGCCACTGGAGAGTGAGCAGTTAAAGATAGAAGTTAAGGAGGGGAGGAGGGAAGGGGCGATGGTTTTTATAAGGTGAGTGGGAATGGGGAAAGGTTAGGCTAGGGAAAAGGTTTAGGCTAAAGGAAAAGGTTAGGCTAGGTGAAAGGATAGACCAAGGGAAAGGTTAGGGTAGGGGAAAAGGTTAGGCTATGGGATAAGTTTAAGCCGGGAAAAATGTTATGTTAGGGGAAAAGGATAGGCTAGGGGAAAAGGTTAGGCAAAAGGAAAAGCTTAGGCCAGGTGAAAGGGTAGGCCAAGGGAAAAGGTTAGGCTAGGGGAAAAGGTTAGGCTAGGTATAAAGGTTTGGTTAGGGGAAGAGTTAGCTAAAAATGTTAGCGTAGGCGAAATGGCTAGGTTAGGAGAAAAGGTTAAACTAGGGGAAAAGATTAGGCCATGCGATATATTTAAGCCGAGAAAAAGGTTATGTTAGGGGAAAAGGATAGGCTAGGGCAAAAGGTTAGGCTAGGGGAAAAGATTACAGCAGGGGATAGGTTGGGCTTGGTCTAAAGGTTAGGTTAGGGGAAAACCTTAGGCTAGGGGAAAGGGTTAGGCTAGGGGAAACCATTAGGTTAAAGGAAATGGTAAGCCTAGTGGAAAAGGTTAGGCCAGGGAGAAGCTTAGGCCAGAGGAAAAGTTTAGTCCAGAGGAAAAGGTCAGGCAAAGGGAAAAGGTTAGACTAGGAAGAATGTTAAGCCAGGGAGAAGGTAAGGCTAGGGGATAGGCTACAGGATACGTTTAGGCAAGGTGTAAAGTTTAAGTCAGGGGACAAGATTAGGCTAAGGGAAAATGTTAGGCCAGTGGAAAAGTATAGACCATTGGAAAAGTTTAGGCTAGGGGAAAAGATTAGGCAAGGGGAAAGATTTGGCTAGGCAACGGCTAGGCTAGGGATAAAAGTTAGGCTAAGGGAAAAGGTTAGGCTAAGGGAAAACGTTAGGCTAAGGGAAAAGGTTAGTCTAGGGGGAAATGTTTAGCCTAGGGGAAAAGGTAAAGCCAGGGAAGGGGTTAGGCTACTATGGATAATCCTAGTGGAAAGGGTTAGGCCAGGGTAAAGTTTAGGCAAGGGAAAGGTTTGGCTAGGGGAAAAAGGTTAGGCCGCGGAAATGCTAAAGCCACGGGAAAAGGTTAGGCCAGGGGAAAAGGTTAAGCTACGGGTAAAGGATAGGCTAGGGGAAATTTTAGGTTGGGGAAAACATTAGGCTAGGGGAGAGGGTTAGGCAAGGTGAAAAATTTAGGTTAGGGGAAAAGGTTAGGCTAGGGGATAAGGTTAGGCTAGGGGAAAAGTTTAGGCTTGGGGAAAAGTTAAGCCTAGGGGAAAAGGCTAGGCCAGGGGAAACGTTAGGCTACGTGAAAATGTTAAGCTATGGGAAATGGTTAAGCCAAGGGAAAAATCTAGGCGAGGGGAGGCCACAGGCAAAGGTTAGGCCATGGGAAAGGTTAGGCTTTGGGAAAAGGTTTGGCCAGGGGAAAAGTTTAGGCTAGGGAAAATGTTAGGCTGGGGGAAAATGTTAGGGTACGGAAAAAGTTTAGGCCGGGGTTAAGCTTAGTCCAGGGGAAAGAATTAGGCCAGGTGAAAAGTTTAGGCTAGGTGAAATGTTTACGCTAGGAGAAAAGGTTTGGAGGGGGAAAAGGTAAGACTATGGGAAATGGATAAGCATGGGGAAATGGTTAGGTTAGGGGAAAAAGTTAGGCTAGGGGAAAAGGTTAGGCTAGGATAAAGGTTAGGCTAAGATAATTAATTAATGTTGGTATTTGTTAAGTGCTTACTATGTGCAGAGCACTGTTCTTAGCGCAGGGGTAGATACAGGGTAATCAGGTTGCTCCACGTAAGGCTCACAGTTAATTCCCATTTTATAGATGAGGTAACTGAGGCACATAGAAGTTAAGTGATTTGCCCACAGTCACACAGCTGACAAGTGGCAGATCTGGGATTCGAACCCATGACCTCTGACTTCCAAGCCCGGGCTCTTTCCACTGAGCCACGCTGCTTCTCTATAAGATAAAGGTTAGGCTATGGAAAAAGATTAGGCTAGGGGAAAAGGTTGGGCTAGGGGAAAAGGTTAGGCTGGGAAAAGGTTAGACTAGGGGAAAAGGTTAGGTCAAGGAAAAGGATAGGCTAGGGGAAAAGGTTAGGACAGGGAAAAGGTTAGGCATGGGGAAAAGGTTATATCAGGGGAAAAGGGTAAGCTAGGGTAAAAGATTAGGCAAGGGAAAAGGTTAGGCCAGGGGAAAAGGTTAGAACAGCAAAAAAGGTTAGGCCAGGGAAAAAGGTTAGGGCAAGCAAAAAAGTTAAGCATTATAGGTTATGCTAGAGGAAAGAGTTAGGCCAGGGGGAAAGGTTAGGCTGGGGGAAAGGTTAGGCAGGGGAAAAGGTAAGCCTTTGGGAAAAGGTTAGGCTAGGTGTAAAGGTTAATTTAGGGGAAAAGCAGGATAGGCTAGGTGTAAATCTTAGGTTAGGGGAAAAGCTTGGGCTAGGAAAAAGGGTTAGGCTAGGGGAAAAGTATAGGCCAGGGGGAAAGGTAAGCCTTCAGGCCCCTCTGCTCACCCTCTCCTTCCTCTCCTGCTATAGCCTTTAATAATAATAATAATAATGATGTTGGTATTTGTGAAGCGCTATATGCAGAGCACCGTTCTAAGTGCTGGGGGGATACAAGGTGATCATGTTGCCCCACATGGGGCTCCCAGTCTTTATCCCCATTTTACAGATGAGGTAACTGAGGCCCAGAGAGTTGAAGTGACTTGCCCAAAGTTACACAGCTGTCAAGTGTCAGAATTGGGATTCGAACCCACGACCTCTGACTCCCAAGCCCGTGCTCTTTCCACTGAGCCATGCTGTTTCTCTAATCATCTTTAATCATCCACACTTGCTCCCATCACCTTCCCTTAGAGGTGGAAACTCAGCTCCTCTGCACCCTCCCTAAAGGAAGAACAGATTTCACAGCCAGGTAGGATAAGAAGCTTCTGGTAGGGAAAGTGGCTGGTCCCTCTCTTTCCATCACCAGGACCCCTTAGACATCCACCTCCAGGTGGCTTTGAATTGAGTTTAGGAAGCTCCTGTAAGATCCAGCCTGCTCATCATGTCTCATGTAGACCACATCCACCTCAACACATCCCCATTTAGCCTCCCACCTACATGGTGGACATACCAGTGGTCTCCCAGAACATAAAGAGCCCTACTGAAATTGTTTCTTTTTCAGTAAGCCTTCCCTGACTAAAACTCACATCCTCCCCATGCCCAGCCCCAGCACATACACACACACACTTTATTTACCCTTTCAACTCACCCATGCACTTATGCACACCCACCGAGCAGTGAACTATACACCCCACAACAATTATATCCTTCTACTTAGATCCTTACCTTACCTGCATTGTATTAATTGGGTCCTGCCCATTCATTTGATGCTGGACCTATAAGATTGAAAGGGAACTCTGGTAGTATGTGGGAGACAAGCATATCTTGTAGGTGTAAGGGAAGGAGAGCAGAAAAGTGGGCTCAGGTCTGTTAAGGTGGTGAGTCAGGGCTGCAGTGAACATGTCTGTTCACTCTGTTGTACTGTACTCTCCTAACCATGTAGTACACTGGTCTACACATAGTAAGCACTCAGTAAACACCACTGATTAATTGCAGGAAGGGTCTCTTGGGAACTTCCACCATCACAGAGAAAGGCTGGAGAACAAAGATGCAGTTTGAGTGGCCTGAAGCCTTCTGAAATGGAATGTAAGGCCCTTCACCCCACTACCCACTTCCCTCACAGACACGAATAAAGTTGGGAAAGGGGGAAGATTATACCTCCACATAGCCTGCCAAAGACACCTTTAAGGAAATTACCTGGCCCAAAAGAGCCCCTAGTAAGCAAGCCAGAAAGCAGATTCAAAGTTACCCCAAACTCCACACCTCCTTCAACCCCAAAACGTTCCTCTTATCCTCCTACACTCCACAGCCCCTAAAGGTTAAAACCAACACATCCAAATAGTCTCATGATCTGGAGGCTTATATAAGCTGAGGGAGGGAAGGGGGCGGGGAAAAGCCTGACATCAGTAATCCACCTGATTGGAAACAGCTGGGTTAGAGATCAGGTGTCCTGGGAGGAAGCCCTAGCAGCATCATTGGAAAAGGGGATGGCTTTGGGGACGATAGGGTAGGATGGGATAGGGGAAAAGGGATAGGATTGGATTGAATCTCTACTAGCATGAAAGGATTTGTCCAGGGAAACACAAATTACAAACAGTTCTCCATGGGGGTCTCACCTCTGGCCTGACCCCCACCCTACTTTTCTTTCCTGTCTGAGTTCCCTCCTCACAGCCCCCACATCCGACCTGCTGACACTGGACTTCAGGAGAAGTCAGAGCAGTCTGGCCCTGTAAAGCAGAAAAAACCATCACTCTCCTCCCCACCTTCAGAGCCCTCCTAAAATCACATCACCTCCAAGAAGTTATCCCCAGCTAAGCCCTCATTTCTGCTATTTGACACAGACGGGAGTGAGAGAGGAGGAAAAGAGTTTTGTTTTGTGCATGTGTGTTGTGCTTTAATGTTTCGTTGCTCTTAACGTGTCTGTCTCTAGTCATTCTCAGAGCTGGAGTGGGAGGCATAGAAGATTGCAGACCACTTAGTATTTTTGAGGGGGTTGGGGGCAAATACCATTTCTACACCTGAGCCAACAGGACAGACCCATGCTCCCCCTCACCCACCTCCTGCTCCCTCTAAAACACAGGACTCACTGCAGAGCTCTCCTCTGGGTAGGAGGCAGTATAGTTTGGGTCTAATGGAAGCAAAATGTCATTGCAGCTTCTCCACCAGTCCTGACTGAGACACATCTGGAGTTGTGGAACCTGACCTTAAGTGATACGTAGATTAGTGAGCGGCCAGGTTCCCTCACCCTGCCCTTTGCCCTGCCCTCTGCTTCTGTGGCCAAACTCTTCAGTCTTCCACAGATTTTGCTGTCTCATAGCTGGAGAAGGAGGGGTAGGAGATTGCAGACAACATAGGTTTCTTTGGCAGACACCATTTTCCCTCTTCTTCACCAAACATTAAATATATCATCTGGAAAGGTGAGGGTTAAAAGCAAACCACCTCACTAAGATAACTGCAACAATCTGCCTTTATTTGTTTATTCATTTATTTATTTTATTTATTTATTTACTTATTTAAATTAATGTCTGCCTCCCCCTCTAGACTGTTAGCTTGTTATGGGCTGGGAATGGGCTTGGGTACACTCCCAAGCGCTTAGTACAGTTCTCTGCATACCGGAGGTACTCCGTTAATCCCATTGATTGACTGAAGATGCAGAACTGCATGCACACTGAATAGAATTCAGTTTCTGGTACAATACCTGCCTTCTATCCTCCCAGCCCACACTGCCATGAACTCGATTTCAGGCAGGAATCTGCACAACTTTGCTTCTCAGAGAGCAATAGGGGAGACACCCTGATCTCCTCCAGATATTAGAAACCACAGACCTCCAGAGTGAGCCCAAAATGGTCCCTTCTCCGGAGAATGAGGCTGTGCAGTTACCGTGCAGTCTGGACTGGAGTCCCAGAGAGGCTTGACCCATCCATAGAATTAAGGGCCCTGGGTCTTATCAGTCCCTGGCAAATCAGATTCATTCATTCATTCAATAGTATTTATTGAGCGCTTACTATGTGCAGAGCACTGTACTAAGCGCTTGGGATGAACAAGTTGGCAACAGATAGAGACAGCCCCTGCCGTTTGACGGGCTTACAGTGTAATCGGGGGAGATGGACAGACAAGAACAATGGCAATAAATAGAGTCAAGGGGAAGAACATCTCGTAAAAACAATGGCAACTAAATAGAATCAAGGCGAGGTACAATTCATTAACAAAATAAATAGGGTAATGAAAATATATACAGTTGAGCGGACGAGTACAGTGCTGTGGGGTTGGGAAGGGAGAGGTGGAGGAGCAGAGGGAAAAGGGGAAAAAGAGGGTTTAGCTGCGGAGAGGTAAAGGGGGGGTGGCAGAGGGAGTAGAGGGAGAAGAGGAGCTCAGTCTGGGAACGCCTCTTGGAGGAGGTGAGTTTTAAGTAGGGTTTTGAAGAGGGAAAGAGAATCAGTTTGGCGGAGGTGAGGAGGGAAGGCGTTCCAGGACCGCGGGAGGACGTGGCCCAGGGGTCGACGGCGGGATAGGCGAGACCGAGGGACGGCGAGGAGGTGGGCGGCAGAGGAGCCAAGCGTGCGGGGTGGGTGGTAGAAAGAGAGAAGGGAGGAGAGGTAGGAAGGTAGAAATCAGACAGAACTAGCTTACTGTACAGAGCCCAGGCCCCTGTTCTCCCATGAGTGGCATCCACCTCATCACTCTTCTTTCCCTCATTATCCACACACACACACACACACACACACCCCACACACACTCCCCTTCGGGGTAACAATGCAGTCCATTCAGTAAGAGGGAAAATCTGGGAGTTGAGTCTGCCCACGGCATAAGAGAGATGATCTCTGTGACTGAGGAGAAACCCTGAGGAACTGTTCTGGAGAGATGTCCCTGAAACCAGAACCACCCTCGGGTCTGACAGCAGCAGCCTGCCTGGTGGCACTAATAGGAATTCTGGGTAGCTGTGCCTATTGCCCCCTGGTGGCAATAAGCATTGGCCTGAAATGCTGCCCTTCTCAATAGCCCCATGGTGAAACTTGCTATTGTTCTGTGAGGCTTCGCCTCTCTATCACCCCTCGGGTGGCACTGATCTTTTTTATGGTGCTTGTGAAGCTCTCACTATCTGCCAGGCACTTTACTAAGCACTGGGATAGGAAGAAGCCCATCGGTTTGGACGTAATCCACATCCCACATGGGACTCACAAGTCTTAATCCCCATTTTAGAGGGGAGGAGAAGTGAGTTGACGTGCCCAAGGTCTCCCAGAAAACAAGTGGCAGGGACTGGTTTAGGAGCCAGGTCCTTCTGACATTTAAGTCCGAGCTGTAGCCACAAGGTGGCGCTGCTTCTTTCCTAGATGGTGATTCTGGGCAGCTGCGCCACTCTATCGCCACGTGCTGGTACTTTGCTCCAACAGCGACGGTTCTCTCTTTGGGCCTTCATCTAGTCTGTGTCGCTTCCGACTCCTTTTCCCTCTCCACCTAGGCCAGACCCCCACTCTCCCTTTCTTCAGAGCATTATTAAGGTCTCAACTCCGCCAACAGGCCTTCTCTGATTAAGCCCTCTTTCCCCCCTAGCTTCTTCGCCCTTCTGCGTCAACACCCTTGTATTTATAACCTTTAGACATCTGCTATTTGCCTTGCAGCATTTATGTGCATATCTGTAAACTACGCACTCTGTGTACAGAAGTGCAGTGGGTGTGAGCACAGAAGGGGTAGTTAATAGTAATAATAAAAATAATGATAAATAATAATTGTGGTATTTCTTTAGTGCTTAAAATATGCCAGGCACTGTACTAAGCATGGGGTAGATACAAAAGAAATTGGGTTGGACGCAGACTTGTCCCACGTGAAGCTCGCGGTCTCAAGACCCATTAGACAAATTTGGTAACTGAGGCACAGAGGAGTGAAGCGATTTGCCCAGGGCCACATGGCAGACAAGTGGCCGAGCCAGGATTAGAATGCTTTACCTTTAAACTTCCAGGCCTGTGCTGTAGCCACTAAGGAAAGAACGAGGTGAAAACATACTGGTGATTACTGAGCGTGGAGTGTGTGCTGAGAACAGTAGGACGTGCTGGAGGACTATGATACTGAGTTATTATGCTATATGTTAAACACTATGTGCCAAGCACTGTTCTAAGCGCTAGGGTAGATGTGAGGTGTTCAGTTTGTCCTACATGGGGCTTACAGTCTTAATCCCCATTTTATAGATGAGGGAACTGAGGAATGGAGATGTTAAGTGACTTGCCCAAGGTCACACAGCAGACAAGAGGCAGAGATGGGTTTAGAACCCACATCCTCTGACTCCCAAGCCCGTGCTCTTGCCACTAGACCTTGTGGTTGTGGGCAGGGAATGTGTGTGATCGATGGTACTCTCCCAAGCGCTTTGTGCAGTGCTTTGCACACAGTAAGCCCTCCATCATGTCTGGCATTGTGAGATCTGTTGTTACGGGATCTGGTCCCAGAAGACCCGCCTCAGTGAGTGACTATGGAGGCCCAATTCTCCCCATCCTGCCCTCTGTCACCCGCTAAGAATCACATCTGTTGGACACTTCAGAGATGCGGAGGGGCGGGGAGGGGGGGAAGTGGGGGGGCAAAACCATCTAGGTTACCAACATGAGTCTTCCTGAAATGTGGGTTTTCCAGTAGAGGTGAGGCTTGACAATTGCAGCTATGCCATCGTGGCTTAGTGGAAAGAGCACAGGCTTGGGAGTCAGAGGTCGTGGGTTTTAAGCCCGGCTCCACCACTTGTCAGCTCTGTGATTTTAGGCAAGTCTCTTAACTTCTCTGGGCCTCAGTTACCTCATCTGTAAAATGGGGATTGTGACTGGCAGCCCCACATGGAACAAGCCGATGACCTTGTATCTATACCAGAACTTAGAACAGTGCTTGGCTCATAGTAAGTGCTTAACATATACCATCATCATTATTATCTCCCAAGCAGTGTGGTTTAGTGGAAAGAGCACGGGCTTGGGAGTCAGAGGATGTGAGTTCTAATCCCATCTCTGCAACGTGTTTGCTGTGTGACCTTGGACAAGTCATTTAACTTCTCAGTGCCTCAGTTACCTATCTGTAAAATGGGGATTAAGACTGTGAGCCCCACGTGGGACAAACTGATTACCTTGTATCTATCTCAGTGCTTGGCACATAGTAAGCACTTAAATACCCTAATTATTATCATTATTATTATTAAGCAGACTATTACATCCTGCAGCTCAAAACCCTTAACTAACCCCATCTTCATATTTCCAATACCATTAGTCGTTCTCCAGGAACTGGATGCCCAGAACAATGAAAGACTGGACATAATTCGACCCCTGCACTCCTGCTGTAGAACTGAAGTCCACAAGGCTCTGATCCTCAAAGAGGAACAGGGGTGACATGCTAATGCCAGCCTGTCCTACTTGTCCTACTTCTCCCTCCCCACAACCCCCAGAAGCCACCACTGGCAAGGCCACAAACGCCCCTTCTCTGGGCCTGAAACTATGCCAGTTGAGTCTGCAGACAGGACTGAGGGCAATGGGAGGTTTGATCCATCTAGAGAATGAGGGGCCCCGGATCTTCTCCGTTCCACAATCGGGTCAGAAAGAACCAGTTCCCTGCACAGAGTCCTAGGTCCCATTTCCAGAACCAGCCTCTATGCTGGGGGTGGCAGCCCCTTCCTCTCTCCTCCTCCTCCAGAGATGAACTTGGAAACATGGAAATTCAAACACAAACACAATGAAGACCTTTGCTTTGAGGTGGCCGCACGGTTCCTGACTCCATCACTCCACGAGGATTAGAGTTGGGAAATGCATTGTGGTGAATACGGAGGGGATCTCCAATTTGATAGGAGCTACCACTATCACACGTGGAGGGGGTCCCCAGTTGTCGACAGAGGTGTGCAGAGCTTCAGGTCTGCTCAGTTGGTCAAGCCAAAGCCAGCTCCTTGCACCGAGCCCCAGTTCATGTGTCCAGAACCAGCTGTCCGGCTGACTGTGGCAGCTCCCTCCTCATGACTCTCCCCAAAGCTAAGCCCATCTTTCATGCATGCAAGCACACATGCACACACACAGTCCTTTGAGTGGGACTGAATTACAGAGTTCCATCTTTCAATGGTGGGGTGCATTTGGGAATTTATGTGACTGCCCAAGTACAGGGGGATAAACTTGAAGGGGGGAGAGTTGTGATGAGCTGCAACTGCAGAGGGAGCAGTAGCCTGTAGGATTCTTCCCTTGATCATCCAGACCCAACCTGCAGAGTTCTGGAGGAGAAGATCTGTGGGGCTTTCCTTCTCCCAGGGCTTAGAGCCGACTGGGCCCAGGATCAGGGGTCTTGGAGCTCACCATAAATGCCTTCTCTGAAGATGGGGAAGAAGATCCTCAGTCTTATGGGAGAGAGGCAACACTGGAACCATCCATCCAGCTAATTAATTAAGCCAGTTAATTTCCCCCCTGCACTGCACTTAGCAGGTCAGTGGGTATTTCGATTCTGCTGCTTTGGATGCTTCTGCTGACAGGAGCTGAGTTGGGAAACATTAGTCAAACAGGCCCTGACTCTGCAGCAAACAAGCCATAAACATCAGGAAAAGTCCTTCGTGGCTCAATGGAAAGAGCACGGGCTTGGGAGTCAGAGGTCATGAGTTCGAAGCCCGGCTCTGCCCCTTGTCAGCTGTGTGACTGTAAGCAAGTCACTTAAATTCTCTGTGCCTCAGTTACCTCATCTGTAAAATGGAAATTAATGTGAGCCTCACGTGGGACAACCTGATTACCCTGTATCTACCCCAGCGCTTAGAACAGTGCTTGACACATAGTAAGTGCTTAAGAAATACCAACATTATTATTATTATTATCCTTTGGCATCAGGTTCACTGAGCAGGCGATCAGGTGATGATGCCAAAAGACTCTTCCCGTGAATTAATCAGTGATGAGTTCCACTCGGGGAGTCCAACAAACACACACAATTCCCCCAGGCTTTAACCACTTGATCCATCAAATCAATGTAATTTATTGGGCGCATAATGTGTGCAGAGCAGTGGACTTAGAGCTTGGGAGAGGACAATAGAACAGAGGCGGTAGACATGTTCCCTGCCCACAGTGAGCTAATAGCTTAGAGGGATGGTCTAGAGTCAATCAGCCGTACTTATTGAGGGGTTACCGTGTGCTGAGCACTGGACTGAGCACAAGGGAGAGAACAATACAGTAGAGTCGGAAGACCTGTTCCTGCCCACAATGCGCTTACCCGGATGTTTGTAGCAGAAAAAAGGATGAGACATGATTTGGAAGTTCTCTTCAGTGAGAAGTAACACTCTCGTTCCACCTTTCTGAATGCTCCTTTTGTTTCAGTGGTATTTGCTAAGCCCCTTATTATGTGTCAGGCACTGTTTTAAGTGCTGGGGCAGATATGAGCTGATCATGTTGGACAAAGTCCATGTGCCAAATGGGGCTCACAGGCTTAATCCCTATTTTAAGCTCGTTGAGGGCAGGGAATACAGGACTGGATTAACCAGTATCTACCCCGGCATTTAGTTCTGTAGTGGTAATGGTATATGTTAAGTGCTTACCATGGACCATGCACTGTTTTCAGCATGGAAGTAGATACAAGCTAATCAGGTTGTATACAGTCCATGTCCCACGTGGAGCTGACAGTCCTTATCCCCATTTTACAAATGAGGTGACTGAGGTAGAGGGAAGTGAAGGGACTTGCTCAAGGTCACACAGCAGACAAGCGGCAGAGCTGGGTTCAGAAGCCAGGTCCTTCTGACCCTCGGGCTCAGACTCTCTCCATTAAGCCACACTGCTTAGCAGTTAAATGCCATTATAATAACAATAATGACATGGCTTCAGCTACCACGTCAGTATGAATGACTCCCAAATCCATCTCTCCAACCATCTGCCGCTTGAGAGTGGGAAAAGCTTTTTCATTCCGTACAGTATCTTCAAGTCATCAATTATGATTCCATTCTATTATTATCAGCTCTCTATAATTTATATTAATGTCAGTCTCCCCATCTAGACTGTAAGCTCGTTGTGACCGAGGAAGCTGTTTTCCAACTAAGATGTACTGTACTCCCCCAAGTGCTTCGTACAGAGCTCTGCACACAGTAAGCACTCGATACCTTTGAGTGTGAATGTATCGTGATTTTATAACAAGTATAACGCTTCCACAAAGATTTGGATAGACTCTCTGCAACATCCAGAAATACTAGCATCCAAATAAGTGACTATAATAGGGATATTTTGCCATTCAAAATTGGAAAAAATAAAAGTTATGATAAGTCATGGTATTAGCTCCACATGGGACTCGATTTGCTTATTTCCACCCCACCTCATGATATAGTGCTTGGCACATAGTAAGTGCTTAACTAATGCCCTTATTATTAATAATGAAAACAATAATAATAATGAAATGGTAATTCAATACCTCTTCCCCCTTCTTTTTATACTGTGAGTTCCATGTGGGACAGGGACTGAGCCTGACCTGATAATCTTCAATCTACCCCAGGGCTTGGTACAGTGCTGGGCACATAGTGGGCATTTAACAAATGCCACCACAATTATTATTATGCAGGTGGGGTTGGGAGCCAGCTGGTTTCTCAACAGATTTTTGTCCTCTCCTTCCCCTGCCTTGTAAAATGGAGGAGTGTGGTTTGGCTCCACAGACTGGACCTGGCCAAAGAGGCCACATGGGAGATGAACTAATAGGGTTTATTTTTCTACAGAAACGTTCTGGACATGTCACCCCCCTCCTCAAAAATCTTCAGTGGTTGCCTATCCATTTCCATATCAAATGAAAACTTCTCACTATTGACTTTAAAACTCTCCAACACCTTGACCTTTCCTACCTCACCTCTCTTCTCTCCTTCTACATCCCAGGCCACACACTCTGCTCTATGGTGCTAACCTTTTCACTGTGCCTCCATCTCCCCTGTCTCACTGCCGATCCCTGGCCCACGTCCTACCTCCCGCCTGGCACGCTTCAATATGACCAATTGATTCACTTGATTGATCTGGGCCTCCCTCTTCAAAACTGCCAATCTCTCTTCCTCTCTTCAAAGCCCTACTGAAGGTGCATCTCCTCCAAGAGGCCTTCCCAGACTAAGCCCCACTTTTCCTCAACTCCCACTCCCCTCTAGGTCACCATGACTGGAGCAACATTTCTCTTTCCCCACTCTCCCTGCCCCTCAGCCCTTATGAATATATCTATAATTTTATTTATATATATTGATGTCTACTTACTGGTATTGATGTTTGCCCCTCATCCCCCTAACACACACACACACACACACACACACACTCACTGTGAGCCTGTGGTGGGCAGGAATTGTCTATCTTTACTGCTATACTGTACCTCCTAAGCACTTAGTAAAGTCCTCGTTCACAGTAAGCGCTCAATAAAAATTGACGAATGAAATTTGTGCAGAACCAATTTACCAAGCGCTTGGGAGAGTTTAACAGATCTGGTAGACAAGATCCCTGCCTTTGAGCATCTTATGTGTTGGTAGAGGAGGCAGACAGTAAAAGAAAATTTCAGGTAAGCAGGATTTCTGGGGTACAAGTGCATTTGTGTGTGAGCAAGCATCCGCACACGTGTGCTCTTGAGCGCTATCTCTGCATGCGTGTGTACTTGTGTATTTTGAGTTGTCTGTTTAGGGGTGCTTGCCTATGCATATGCCCAAGTATTGTGTCTCCGTTCCCTGAGTGTGTGAGCCTGGTGAAAATTCCGTCATGGGCCTGGGAATCAGGTCATGGGTTCTAATCCCAACTCTACCACTTGGCTGCTTTGTGGCCTTGAGCAAATCACTTCACTGTGTCTTTTCTCATCTGTAAAATGACAAATAAGACAGAGAGCCCCATCTGGGACAGGGACTGTGTCCAACCTGAATTGCTTGTGTTCCACCCCACCCCCTCACTGCCCACCACTTGGTGTTAGTGCCTGGCACATTGTGGGCACTTAAATACCACAATTAATCCCAACTCTGCCATTTGTCTACTGTGTGATCTTGGGCAGCTGACAACTTTTTGGGCTTCATTTGTCTCATCTGTAAAATGGGGTTGGAGATTGGGTACTCTGTATGGGACAGGGACTGTGCCAATCCCAATATCTCTGTCTTTAATCAAGCTCTTGCTGCAGTACCTGACATGCTAACCGCTTAACTAATACCACAATTATTATTATTACTATTACTATTAAAAACCGAGTTAGTAGACACATTCATTGCCCAAAAGGAGTTTACAGCCTAGAGGGGAAAATGGACAAGAATATTAATAAATAAAGGATAGACATCCTGGCACTTAAGCACTTAATACTACAGTTATTGTGCTTATCATTATTAATAATAATAATAATAATAATGTTGGCATTTGTTAAGCGCTTAGTATGTGCAGAGCACTGTTTCCCCTGATTCCCCTGTGTCTACCCCAGCGCTTAGAACAGTGCTCGGCACCTAGTAAGCGCTTAACAAATGCCAACATTAGACCCAGAAAGATTGAGGCATTCCACTAAGTCACACAGCAAGTCACTTCAGTCACATCGATATGAGGGATTGATTCACTAGACTGACTGGGTAGTGGAACCTGGGACAACCTCCATTCTGAGCTCCTGCCTGCCTCCAACCCATTCTACCCCCGTCTCTTGGGCTTAGAGGGTCCTGTCTTCCGCTCTAGTTCTGCCCATGAAAGTACATAGGGGCAGGGAGAAATCTGAGACCCTCCAGGCCATGGGAACCACATTCCTCTAGAGACCCTGAGGCTGGGTAAGGGGAGAGGGAAGGAGAAAAAGAGGGTGTCATCACCCCCCAAACGTGCAAGGCAAAGGCTGGGAGGCCCAAACTGGAAAGAAAAGGGCTCAGGGCCAAACATGCAATCCAAAGATTGGTGGGGGGCAAACCTGCAAGGAAAAGGCTGCGGGACCCAAACAGGAACCAAAAGGGTTAGGGGCCAAACCTGAAAGGCAATGGCTGGGTGGACCAACCTGCAAGGCAAAAGCTGCAGGGATCAAACTGGAACCAAAAGGGTTCGGGGCCAAACCTGCAAGGCAAAGACTGCCAGGCCCAAACTGGAACCAAAAGGGGTTGGAGCCAAACCTACAAGGCAAAGGCTGCGGGGCCCAAACTGAAATGAAAAGGGTTGGAGGCCATTAGCTGCAAACAAAGGCCGCAGGGCCCAAACCTGAACTAAAAGTTTTCAGGGACAAACCTGTAAGGCAATCTCTGGGGGGACCAATCTGGAAAAAAAAAAGAACTGGGAGCCAAACTTGCAAGGTAAAAGCTTTGGGGCCCAATCCTGAAGGAAAAGGGTTCAGGGTCAAACCTGCAAGGCAAAGACTGGGTGCTCAAACTGGAAACAAAAGGATTCGGAGCCCAACCTGCAAGGCAAAGGCTACGGGGGACTAAACTGGAAACTAAAGCATTCGGGTCCAAACCTGCAAGGCAAAGGCTGAGGAGCCCAAACCTGAAAGAAAGGGTTCGGGGCCAAACATACAAGGCAAAGGTTTGGGGGGATAAACAGGCAGGGCAAAGACTGTGGGGCCCAAACTGGAATCAGAAGTGTTCCAGTCTAAACTAAATTTTCCCTTGGCTATCCTTTTCCCCTAGCCTAACCTTTTCCCTTAGCCTAATCGTTTCCCCTACCCTAACATTTTTGCCTAGCCTAACCCTTTCCCCTAATCTAACCACTTTCCATAGCCTAAACCTTTTCCCTTAAACTAGCCTTTACACCTAGCCTAACCTTTTCCCATAGCCTAACCTTTCCCCTCACCCAACTTTTTCCCTCGCCTAACCTTTCCTCCTTGCTTAACCTATTCCCTTTGCCTAACCTTTTCCCCTCACCTAACCTTTCCCCCTAGCCTAACCTTTTCCCTTAGCCTAATCGTTTCCCCTACCCTAACATTTTTTGCCTAGCCTAACCCTTTCCCCTAATCTAACCACTTTCCATAGCCTAAACCTTTTCCCTTAAACTAGCCTTTACACCTAGCCTAACCTTTTCCCATAGCCTAACCTTTCCCCTCACCCAACTTTTTCCCTCGCCTAACCTTTCCTCCTTGCTTAACCTATTCCCTTTGCCTAACCTTTTCCCCTCACCTAACCTTTCCCCCTAGCCTAACCTTTTCCACTAGCCTAACCTTTTTTCCTAGTGTAACCTTTTTCCCTGGCCTACTCTTTTCCCCAGGCCTAACTTTTTCCCCATAGCTAAATCTTTTCCCCTAGTCTAACATTTTGCCCTTGCCTTACCTTTTCACCTAGACTAACCTTTTCCATTAGCCTAAACCTCTCCCTTGCCTAACCTCTCCCTGGCCTAACCATTTCCCCTATCCTAACCTGCTGCCTTAGCTTAACCTTTTCTCCTAGATAAACATTTTCCCCAATGCTAAACTTTTCCCCTAACCTAACCTTTTCCCCAAACCTAAGCATTTCCCATAACCTAGTCTTTTCCCCTAGCCTAACCTTTCCTCCTTGCCTAATGTTTTCCCTTAGCCTAACCTTTCCTCTAGCCTAATCTTTCCCCTGGCCTAACCTTTTCTCCTGCCTAACCATTTCCCCTGGCCTAACCTATTCCCCTTGTCTAACCTTTTCCCCTAGCCTAATCTTTTCCTCTAACTTAACCATTTCCTTTCATTCAATAGTATTTATTGAGCGCTTACTATGTGCAGAGCACTGTATTAAGCGCTTGGGATGAACAAGTCGGCAACAGATAGAGACAGTCCCTGCCGTTTGACGGGCTTACAGTCTAATCGGGGGAGATGGACAGACAAGAACAATGGCAATAAATAGAGTCAAGGGGAAGAACATCTCGTAAAAACAATGGCAACTAAATAGAATCAAGGCGATGTACAATTCATTAACAAAATAAATAGGGTAATGAAAATATATACAGTTGAGCGGACGAGTACAGTGCTGTGGGGATGGGAAGGGAGAGGTGGAGGAGCAGAGGGAAAAGGGGAAAAAGAGGGTTAAGCTGCGGAGAGGTAAAGGGGGGATGGCAGAGGGAGTAGAGGGAGAAGAGGAGCTCAGTCTGGGAAGGTCTCTTGGAGGAGGTGAGTTTTAAGTAGGGTTTTGAAGAGGGAAAGAGAATCAGTTTGGCGGAGGTGAGGAGGGAGGGCGTTCCAGGACCGCGGGAGGACGTGACCCAGGGGTCGACGGCGGGATAGGCGAGACCGAGGGACGGTGAGGAGGTGGGCGGCAGAGGAGCGGAGCGTGCGGGGTGGGTGGTAGAAAGAGAGAGGGGAGAAGAGGTAGGAAGGGGCAAGGTGATGGAGAGCCTTGAAGCCTAGAGTGAGGAGTTTTTGTTTGGAGCGGAGGTTGATAGGCAACCACTGGAGTTGTTTAAGAAGGGGAGTGACATGTCCAGATCGTTTCTGCAGGAAGATGAGCCGGGCAGTGGAGTGAAGAATAGAGTGGAGCGGGGCGAGAGAGGAGGAAGGGAGGTCAGAGAGAAGGCTGACACAGTAGTCTAGCCGGGATATAACGAGAGCCCGTAACAGTAAGGTAGCCGTTTGGGTGGAGAGGAAAGGGCGGATTTTGGCGATATTGTAGAGGTGAAACCGGCAGGTCTTGGTAATGGATAGGATGTGTGGGGTGAACGAGAGAGACGAGTCAAGGATGACACCGAGATTGCGGGCCTGAGAGACGGGAAGGATGGTCGTGCCATCCACGGTGATAGAGAAGTCTGAGAGAGGACCGGGTTTGGGAGGGAAGATGAGGAGCTCAGTCTTGCTCATGTTGAGTTTTAGGTGGCGGGCCGACATCCAGGTGGAGACGTCCCGGAGGCAGGAGGAGATGCGAGCCCGAAGGGAGGGGGAGAGAACAGGGGCGGAGATGTAGATCTGCGTGTCATCTGCGTAGAGATGGTAGTCAAAGCCGTGAGAGCGAATGAGTTCACCGAGGGAGTGAGTGTAAATGGAGAACAGAAGAGGGCCAAGAACTGACCCTTGAGAAACTCCAACAGTTAAAGGATGGGAGGGGGAGGAGGCTCCAGTGAAGGAGACCGAGAATGACCGGCCAGAGAGGTAAGAGGAGAACCAGGAGAGGACAGAGTCCGTGAAGCCAAGGTGAGATAAGGTATGGAGGAGGAGGGGATGGTCGACAGTGTCAAAGGCAGCAGAGAGGTCAAGGAGGATTAGAATGGAGTAGGAGCCATTGGATTTGGCAAGAAGGAGGTCAAGGGTGACCTTAGAGAGAGCAGTCTCGGTAGAGTGGAGGGGACGGAAGCCAGATTGGAGGGGGTCTAGGAGAGAATGGGAGTTAAGGAATTCTAAGCATCGATTGTAGACGACTCTTTCTAGGATTTTGGAAAGGAAGGGTAGTAGGGAGATAGGGCGATAACTGGAGGGGGAAGTGGGGTCAAGAGCTGGTTTTTTAGGGTGGGGGAGACGTGGGCATGTTTGAAGGCAGAGGGGAAGGAGCCCTTGGAGATTGAGTAGTTAAAAATAGAAGTTAAGGAAGGTAGGAGGGCAGGGGCGATGGTTTTAAGAAGGTGAGAGGGAATGGGGTCCGAGGCGCAGGTGGAGGGGGTGGCACTTGTGAGGAGCGAGGAGATCTCCTCTGAGGATACTGCAGGGAAAGATGGGAAAGTAGGGGAGGGGGTTGGTGGGGGGGAGGGGAGAGGCGGAGGGGTGACTTTGGGGAGCTCAGACCTGATCGTGTTGATTTTCGTGAGGAAATAGGTGGCCAGATCATTTAGGGTGAGAGATGGGGGAGGGGGAGGAACAGGGGGCCTAAGGAGAGAGTTAAAGGTCCGGAACAATCGGCGGGGGTGACGGGCATGGGTGTCGATGAGGGAGGAGAAGAAGCTTTGCCTGGCGGAGGAGAGGGCAGAGTTAAGGCAGGAAAGGATAAATTTGAAGTGTCGGCTTGGTGCTTGGACTTTCACCAGCAGCGCTCAGCAGCTCGAGCATAGGAGCGTAGGAGGCGGACGGAGGAGGTGATCCAGGGCTGTGGGTTAGTGGAGCAACTAATAAATGAATGATTCAGGTTTGGGCCCTGCACCCTTTGCCTTGCAGGTTGGGAATGGAACCCTTTTGGTTCCACTTTGGGTTCTGCAATCTTCACTTGCAGGTTTGGCCCCCGACCCTTTGCCTTGCAGGTTTTTCCCTAAACCCTTTTAGTACCAGTTTGGGAGCCTCAGCCCCTGCCTAGCAGGTTTGGCCTGGAACCTTTTTGGTTCCAGTTTAGGCCCCGTAGCCTTTGCCTTGCACTTGCGACCCCCAAGCCTAATTGTGCCGGTGTGACCCCACCCCCCCTAGATTTTGCCTTGCAGGTTTTGCCCCAACACGTTTTGTTTCAGTTTGGGTCCCACAGTCTTTGCCTTGCAGGTTGGCCTGGAACCCTTTTGGTACCAGTTTGCCACTCCAAGAATTTGCCTTGCAAGTTTGGTCCTGAACCCTTTTCATTTCTGTTTGGGTCCTGCAGCCTTTGCTTTAAAGGTTTGGACCCGACCCCTTTTGGTATCAGCTTGCTCCCCCCCCCCCACCCCCCGAGTTAGCCTTGCAGGTAATGCCCCAAGCCCTTTTGGATCCAGTTTGGGACCCCTAGAGTTGGCCTTGCAGGTTTGGACCTGAACCCCTTTCATTCAGGTTTGGGCCCCGCAGGCTTTGCCTTGCAGGTTTGGCCCCGAACACATTTCATTCTAGTTTGGCCTCTGCTTCCTTTGACTTGCAGGTTTGGCCCCGAATACTTTTCATTCCAGTTTCAGCCCCACAGCTCTTGCCTTGCAGGTTTTGACCTGAAGACTTTTTCTTCCACTTTGGACGCCTCAGCCTTTGCGTTGCAGATTCGGCCCTGAACCCTTTTGATTTCAGTTTGGGTCCCGCAGTCTTTGCCTTGCAGTTTTGGCCCTGTACCTTATTGGTTCCAATTTGGGCTCCACAGCCTTTCCTTGGAGGTTTGGCCCAGTCCCTTTTGGTTCCACTTAGGGCCCCTAGAATTTTCCCTGCAGTTTTGGCCCCGAACCCTTTTCATTCGGATTTGAGCCCCACAGCCTTTACCTTGTAGGTCTGGACCTGAACCCTTTTGGAAACAGCTTGCCCCCCACAGAGCTTGCTTTGCAGGTAATGCCCCTAATCCTTTTGGTTACAGTTTGGGACCCCTAGAGTTGTCTTGTGGGTGTGGACCCAAACTCTTTTCATTCTGTTTTGGGCCCCTCAGCCTTTGCTTTGCAGGCGTGGCCCCAAACCCTTCTTGTTCCAGTTTGGGCCCCCTAGAGTTTGTCTTGTGGGTTTGGCCCTGAACCATTTTGGTTCTAGTTTGGGCCTCATAGCCTTTGCCTTGGAGGTTTGGCCCCGAACGCTTTTCGTTCCAGTTTCAGCCCTGCAGCCTTTGCCTTGCAGCTTTGCCCCCCGAGCCCTTGCTTTGCAGGTTTGTGCCCAAACCCTTTTTATTCCACTTTGGGCCCCAGAGCCATTGCCTTGCAGGTTTGGCCCTGCATCCTTTTCATTCCAGTTTGGTCCCCGCAGCCTTTGCCTTCCAGGTTTGCCCCCCCCACCCCCTCCCCCACCCCTAGCCTTTGACTTGCAGGTTTGGTCTGAACCCGTTTGGCTACATTTTGGGCCCCGCGGTCTTGGCCTTGCATGTTTGGCCCCAGCCTTTTGGTTCCAATTTGGGCATCCTAGAGTTTATCTGGCAGGTTTGGCCCCGATCACTTTTCGTTCAGGTTGGGCCTCGCAGCCTTTGCGTTGCAGGTCTGGCTCTGAACCTTTTTCTTTCCAGTTTGGGTTCCACAGACTTTGCCTTGCAGGCCTGGTCCCAAACCCTTTATGTTCAACTTTGGGTTTGCAAGTTGTTTCCTTCCAGCTTTGCCTCCCCCACAACATTTTTCTTGCAGGTTTGACCCCGAACCCTTTTGGTTCCAGGTTGTGCCCCCAGTCTTTGCTCTCTAGATTTGGCCCAGAAAGTTTTTTGGTCCAATTTGGGCCCCCTAGCCTTTGTCTTGCAGGTTTGGCCCCAAATACTTTTCGTTTCAGTTTGGGCCCCCCGACTTTTGCCTTGCTGGTTTGGCCCTGAGCCATTTTCGTTCCGCTTTGTGCCCCCTTGCTTTTCCCTTGCAGGTTTGCTCCCCTAGTCTTTGTCTTGTAGGCCTGGCCCCGAACCATTTTTGCTCCATTCTGGGTCCCCCAGGTTTTGCCATCTAGTTTTGTCCCCCCAGACCTTATCTTGCAGGTTTGGTCCTGAACCCTTTTCCTTCCATTTTGTGTCCTGCAGCCTTTGCCTTGCAGGTTGGGCCCTGAACCCCTTTAGTTCCAGTTTGGGCCCTGCAGCCTTTGCCTTGCAGATTTGGCCCCAAACCCTTTTCACTCCAGTTTGGGTTCCCCAGGCTTTGCCTTACAGGTTGGGCCCTGAATCCTTTTTGTTCCAGTTTGGCCCCCCACAGAGTTTGCCTTGCTGGTTTGGCCCTGAACCGTTTTTGTTCCAATCTGGGCCCCACAGCCTTTGCCTAGCAGGTTTGTCCCCCAACCTTTTTCATTGCACTTTGGGCCCCGCAGTCTTTGCCTTGCATGTTTGGCCCCATACCCTTTTCTTTCCAGTTTGGGCCCCGCAGCCTTTGCTTTGCAGGTTTGGCCCAGAACCCTTTTCATTCCAGTTTGGGCTCCACAGCCTTTGCTTTGTAGGTTGCTGCCCCCCCCCCCACCCCAGCCTTTGCCTTGCAGGTTGGATCCTGAACTTTTCTATTTCCAGTCTGGGCCCCTCGACCTTTACCTCGCAAGTTTGGCTCCAAACCCTTTTCGTTCCAGTTTGGTCCCCCACAGAATTTGCCTTGCAGGTTTGACCCGGAACCATTTTCATTTCAGTTTGGGTCCCACAGCCTTTGTCTTGCAGCTTTGGCCCTGAACCCTTCTGGTACCAGTTTGGCTGCCCCAGAGTTTCCATGCAGGGTTGGTCCTGAAGCCTTTTGGTCTAGTTTAGGTCCCTCAGACTTTGCCTTGCTGGTTGGGACCTGAACACTTCTCGTTCCAGTTTGGGCCTACTGGAGTTTCCCTTGAAGCTTTGCCCTGAACCCTTTTCATTTCAGTTTGGGTACCGCAACCTTTGCCTTGCAGATTTGGCTCCGAACACTTTTGCTTTCAGTTGGGCACCCTAGAGGTTTGGCCCCCAACCCATTTTGTTCCGGTTTGCCAGCCCCCCCCACCCCCCGTGAGTTTGCCTTGCAGGTTTGGCTCCGAACCCTTTTTGTTTCAGTTTAGGTACCACAGCCTTTCCCTTGCAGGTGTGGCCCCGAACTGTTTTCGTTCAGATTTGGGCTACGCAGCTTTTGCTTTACAGGTTTGGACCTGAACCCCTTTCATTCCAGGTTTGACCCTCAGCCTTTGCCTTGCAGGTTTGGCCCTGAACACTTTTGGTTCCAGTTTGGGCCCTGCAGCCTTTTCCTTGCAGGTTTGCCCCTCTAGGCTTTGGCTTGCCGCTTTGGCCCTAACTCTTTTGGTTCCACTTTGTGCCCCGCAGCCTTTACTTTGCAGGTTTGGCCCCAAACCATTTTCATTCCAGTTTTGTCCCCCAGAATTTGCCTTGCAGGCTTGGCCCTGAATCTTTTATGTTTCAGTTTGGGTCCTGTAGCCTTTCCCTTGCAGGTTTGGCCCTGAACCCTTCTGGTCCAGTTTGGGTCCCCCAGACTTTGCCTTGCCTGTTGGGACTGGACCCTTCCCATTCCAGTTTGGGCCCCCTAGAGGTTCCCTTGAAGCTTTGGTCCCAAACCCTCTTTGTTTCAGTCTGGGTTCCGCAGCTTTCACCTTGCACGTTTGGCCCCCAACACATTTTGTTCCGGCTTGGCACCCCCAGAGTATGCCTTACAGGTTTGGCCCGAACCCTTTTCATCTCATTTTGGGTACTGCAGCCTTTGCCTTGTGGGTTTTCCCCAAACGCTTTTGGTCACAGTTTGGGCACCATACCCTTTTGTTTCCAGTTTGGGCCCCGCACCCTTTGCCTTGGAGGTTTCATCCAGAAGCCGTTCCTCTCCAGTTTGAGCCCCAAAGACTTTGCCTTGCAGGTTGGGCCCCGAACGCTTTTGGTTTCCATTTGGGCCCCAGCCTTTGCCTTGCAGATTTGGCCCCAAACGCTTTTCATCCCAGTTTTGGTCCTGCAGCCTTTGATTTGCAGCTTTGGCCCTGAACCCTGTTGATTCCAGTTGGGGCCCCACAGCCTTTGCCTTGCAGGTTTGATCCAGAACCCTTCTGGTTCCAGTTTGGGTCCCCCAGCCGTTGCCTTACAGGTTGGGCCCCAAACCCTTCTCTTTCTAGTTTGGGTCCCGCAGCCTTTGCATTGCAGGTTTGGCCCTAAACCTTTTTCATTTCAGTTTGGGCACTACAGGCTTTGCCTTGCACGTTTGGTCCCAAACACTTTTGGTTCCAGTTTGGGCCTCCTAGAATTTGCCTTGCAGATTTGGCCCCAAACCCTTTTGGTTCAGATTGGGGCCCAGCAGGCTTTGCCTTGCAGTTTTGACCCCCAACCCTTTTTGTTCCAGTTTGGCCCCCCTAGAATTTGCCTTCCAGGTTTGGCCCCAACCAGTTTAACTTCAGTTTGGGTCCTGCAAACTTTGCTTTGTAGGTTTGGCACAGAACCCTTTTTGTTCCAGTTTTGGCCCAGCAGCCTTTTCATTCTAGTTTTGGCCCCTCAGCCTTTGCCTAGCAGTTTGGCCCTGGAAGCCTTTTGGTTCCAGTTTGGATCCCGCAGCCTTTGCCTTGCAGGTTTGCCCCCTCATCCTTTGCTCTGCACTTTTTCCCTAACCCTTTTAGTTCCATTTTGGGCCCTGCAGACTTTGCTTTGCATGTGTGGCCCCAAAACCTTTCTTTTCCAGTTTGGCCCGGGTTGATTTTTGCCTTGCCGTTTTGGCCCCAAATGCTTTTCTTTCAAGTTTGGACCCCACAGCCTGTGCCTTGCAGGTTTAGGCCACAACCCTATTTGTCCCAATTTGGCCCCCTGAGAGTTTGCCTTGCAGGTTTGGCCCTGAACCCTTTTCGTTCCAGTTTGGGACCCACAGCCTTTGCCTTGCAGGTTTGGCCACCAACCCTTTGGATTCAAGTTCGGGTCCCACAGCCTTTGCCTTGCAGCTTTGACCCCAAACCCTTTTGGTTCCAGGATAGGCCCTGCAGTCTTTGCCTTGCGGGTTTGGCCCTGAAACCTTTTGGTTCCAGTTTGGGACCCCTTGATTTTGCCTTGCAGTTTTGACCCAGACCTTTTTTTTTCAGGTTTGTGCCCCGCAGCCTGTGCCTTGCAGATTTGACCCCCAACCCTTTTTGTTCCAGTTTGGCCCTCCCAGTTTGCCTTCCAGGATTGGCCTCAAACCATTTCATTTCAATTTAGGTCCTGGAGCCTTTGCCTTGTAGGTTTGGCCCGGAACCTTTTTGGTACCAGTTTGGGCCCCCAAGAGTTTGCATTGCAGATATGGCCCCGAACTGTTTTTGTTCAGGTTTGGGCCCCGGAGCCTTTGTCTTGCAGGTTTGGCCCTGAACTCTTTTCATTCCAGTTTGGGCCCCACAACCTTGTCCTTGCAGGTTAGGCTCAGAATGCTTCTTGTTCAACGTTTGGTCCCGCAGTCTTTGCCTTGCAGGTTTGGCGCCGAACCCTTTTGGTTACAGTTGGGCTCCTTAGAGTTTGCCTTGCAGGTTTGCGCCCCCGCCCCCCCATCCTTAGCCTTGCAGCTTTGGTGCCGAGCCCTTTTTGTTCAGGTTTGGACCCCGCAGCCTTGGCCCCGAATCCTTTGATTACAGTTTAGGACCCCTAGAGTTTGCCTTGCACGTTTGCCAACGATCCGTTTTTGTTTTAGTTTGGGTCCCGCAGACTATGCCCTTTGCAGGTTGGGCCCGGAAACCTTTTGGTTCAACTTTGAGTTCTGCAGCCTTTGCCTTGCAGGTTTGCCCTCCCATCCTTTGCGATGAAGCTTTGGCCCCGATCTCTGTTGGTTCCAGTTTGGGCCCCCTAGAGTTTGTTTTGCAGGTTTGTCCCTGAACATTTTTCATTCAGGTTTGGCTCCCGCAGCCTTTGTCTTGCAGGTTTGGCCCTCAATCCTTTTTGTTCCAGTTAGGGCCCCGCAGAGTTTGCCTTGCAGGTTTGGCCCCGAACCTTTGTGTTCAGCGTTGAGCCCCACAGCCTTTGCCTTGGAAGTTTGTCCTTGTACCCTTTTCGTACCTGCTTGGGCTCTGCAGTCTTTGCCTTGCAGGTTTAGTTTGGGTCCCGCAACCTTTGCCTTGCAGGTTTGACCCCAAACCCTTGTGTTTACAGTTTGGGCCCCACAGAGTTTGCATTGCAGATTTGCCCCCCGCCCCCCCCGCCCACTCCCCATCCTTTACCTTGCAGGTTTGGCCCCGAATCCTTCTGTTTCCAGCTTGGGACCCTTAAAGTTTGCCTTGTAGGTATGGCCCTCAACTGTTTTTGTTGCAGTGTGGCCCAGTTAGAATTTGCCTTGCAGGATTGGCCCTGATCATGTTTTGTTTCAGTTTGGGTCCCACAGCCTTTGCCTTGCAGTTTTAGCCCCTAACCCTTTTTGGTCAGGTTTGGGCCCCGCAGCCTTTACCTTGCAGCTTTGGCCCAAAACCATTTTGCTACCAGTTTAGGCCCCACAGCCTTTGCATAGCAGGTTTGGCCCTGAACCCTTTTCATTCCAGTTTGGGACCCACAGCCTTTGCCTTGCAGGTTTGGCCACCAACCCTTTTGATGCAAGTTTGGGCCCCACAGCCTTTACCTTGCAGCTTTGGCCCAAAACCATTTTGCTTCCAGTTTAGGCCCCGCAGCCTATGCCTTGCAGGTTTGACCCCATACAATTTTGGTACTGGTTTAGCCCTCCAGACTTTGCCTTGCAGGTTTGCCCCCCCCCACCTCCCCAACAGCCTTTGCTTTGCAGGTTTGGTCCCGAACTCTTTTCCTTTCAGTTTGGGCCCCACAACCTTTGCCTTGCGGATTTGGCCCTGAACACTTCTGGTTCCACTTTGGGCCCCCCAGCCTTTGCCATGCAGGTTTGCCCCCCCACAGGCTTTGCCTTGCTTTGGTCCCGAACCCTTTTCATTCAGGTTTGGGCACCATAGCCTTTGCCTTGCAAGTGTGACTCTGAACCACTCTCATTCCAGTATGGGCCCCGCAGCATTTGCCTTGCAGGTTTGGACCAAAGCCCCTTTCGTTCCGGTTTGGGTCCCACAGACTTTGCAGTGCAGGTTGGGTCCAGAATGCTTTTGTTTCCAGTTTGGGTCCTGCAGCCTTTGCTTTGCAGGTTTGGCCCTGATCCCTTTTGGTTCCAGGTTGGGCCCCGCAGACTTTGCCATGCAGGTTGGGCCCCGAATCCCTCTCATTCCATTTCGGTCCAAACACTTGGCCTTGAAGCTCTGGTCCCGATCCCTTTTGGTACCAGGTTGCCCCCTACCAGAGTTTGCCTTGCAGGTAATGCCCCAAATCCTTTGGGTTCCATTATGGGACCCCTATCATCTGGTGACCCCAGGCCTTGCAGGTCTGGCCCCAAACCCTTTTCGTTCATGTTTGGGCCCCTTTGCCTTGTAGGTTTGCCCCAAACCTTTGTCCCTCTTACTTAATGGATTACATTGCTACCCCAAATAATAAAAATAATATTGGTATTTGTTAAGGACTTACTATGTGCAGAGCACTGTTCTAAGCACTGGAATAGAAACAGGGTAATCAGATTGTCCTACTTGAGGCTCACAGTCTTAATCCCCATTTTGCAGATGAGGTAACTGAGGCACAGAGAAGTTAAGTGACTTGCCCACAGTCACACAGCTGACAACTAGCAAAACCGGGACTCAAACCCATGACCTCTGACCCTCAAGCCCGTGCTCTTTCCACTGAGCAACACTGCTTCTCTCCACACCCCAAAGAGAAGGAGGGGTGTGGAGTGGGAGGTGTGTGTGTGTGTGTGTGTGTGTGTATGTGTGTGTGTGAATAATGGGGGGAAGAAGAGTGATGAGGCTGATGCCACTCGTGGGAGAACAGGGGCCTGATTTCTGTGCAGGTAGCTATTTCCGTCTGATTTGCCTGGAACTGCGAAGACCCAGGGCCCATAGTTCTATCGATGGGGCAAGCCTCTCTGGGACTACAGTCCTGACTATGGGGTCACTGCACAGCCTCACTCTCCGGAGAAGGGCCGCTTTGGGACTCATTATGGAAGTTGGTGTTTTCTAATATCGGGAGGAGATCAGGGTGTAATGGAAGGTGTAGTGAAACTTTGCTTCCATTAGAAGCAACTCTAACTCTACTGCCTGCTACCCAGAGAAGAGTTCTGCAGTGAGTCCTGTGTTTTGGAGGGAGAAGGAGCTGGATGTGGGGAAGAAGAGGAGCACATGTCTGTCCTATTGGCTCAGACAGAGAAACTGTGTTTGCCCCCCAACCCCCTCAAAAAACTAGGTTGTCTTCAATTTTCTATACCTCCTTTTCCAGCTCTGAGAAAGACTAGAGACAGACACGTTAAGAGCAATGAAACATTAAAACACAATGCATATGCACAAAATAAAACCAAAATCACCTCTTTTCATCTTCTATCACTCCCTTCTGTGTCAAATAGCAGAAATGAGGGCTTAGTTGGGGAAGACTTCTTGGAGGAGATATGATTTTAGGAGGGCTCTGAAGGTGGGGAGGAGAGTGATGGTTTTTCTGCTTTACAGGGCCAGACTACTCTGACTACTCCTGGGGTTCAGTGTCAGCAGGTCCGATGTGGGGGCTGTGAGGAGGGAACTCAAACAGGAAAGAAATGTAGGGTGGGGGTCAGGCCAGAGATGAGATCCCCCCTGGAGA
This sequence comes from Ornithorhynchus anatinus, assembly GCF_004115215.2. Classification (NCBI taxonomy): domain Eukaryota; kingdom Metazoa; phylum Chordata; class Mammalia; order Monotremata; family Ornithorhynchidae; genus Ornithorhynchus; species Ornithorhynchus anatinus. The sequence goes on from NW_024396888.1 coordinate 250,065, forward strand.
GCTGCTTGGATTTGTGATTCCCTGGACAAATCCTTTCATGCTAGATATTCAATACAACCCTATCCCTTATCCCCTATCCCAACGTACCCAATCTTTCCCAAAGCCATCCCCTCTTCCAATGAGCTGCTAGAGCTTCCTCCCGGGACACCTGATCACTAACCCAGCTGTTTCCAATCAGACAGATTACTGAAATCAGGCCGGGCTCCGCCCCGCCCCGCCCCCCTCCTTCCCTATATAAGCCTCCAGAGCGTGAGGCTATTTGGAGCTGAGTGTGTTGGCTTTAATGTGAGGGGCTTATGGAGGTTAGGCGGTTAGAGGAACGTTTTGGAGGTGAAGGAGGTGTGGAGTTTGGGGTAACTCAGTGGAAAGAGCCCGGGCTTGGGAATCAGAGGTCATGGGTTCGAATCCTGACTCTGCCACTTGTCAGTTGTGTAACTGTGGACAAGTCACTTCACTTCTCTGTGCCTCAGTTCACTCATCTGTAAAATGGGGATTAACTGTGAGCCTCACGTGGGACAATCTGATTACCCTGTATCTACCCCAGAGCTTAGAACAGTGTTCTGCACATAGTAAGCGCTTAACAAATACCAACATTATCATTATTAATATCATCTGCTTTCTGGCTTGCTTACTAGGGGCTCTTCTGGGCCAGGTAATTTCCTTAAAGTTGTCCTTGGCAGGCTGTTATGTGGAGGTATAATCTTTCCTCTTTCCTGACCTTATTCATGCCTGTGAGGGAAGTGGGTAATGGGGTGAAGGGCCTAACACTCCATTTCAGAAGTCTTCTTGGCCACTCAAACTGCCTTTTTGTTCTCCAGCCTTTCTCTGTGGCTGTGGAAATTCCAAGAGACACTTCCTTCCTGCAATTAATCAGTGGTATTTACTGAATGCTTACTATGCGTAGAGCACTCTACTACATGGTTAGGAAGGGTGCAGTACAATACAACTAACCGACATGTTCACTGCAGCCCTGACTCACCACTTCAACAGACCTGTCCTCACTTTTCTGCTCTCCTTCCCTTACTGCTTCAAGAAATGCTTGTCTCCCACATAATAGCAGAGTTCTCTTTCAGTCTTCTAGGACCAGCATCAGATGAATGGGGAGGACCCAATTAATTTAGGTTAGGTAAGGTGAGGATCTAAGTGGAAGGATATACACCTAATTGTTGTGGGGTGTATAGGTCAGTGCTTCGTAGGTGTGCCTAAGTGCATGGATGAGTTGAAAGGGTAAATCGTGTGTGTGTGTGTGTGTGTGTGCGCGCGCACGCGTATGTGGTGGGGCTTGGGTGTGGGGATGATGTGAGATTTAGTCAGGGAAGGCTGAACCATTTTCCATGGCTTACCCCTTTGCCCTATCTTAACTTTTTCCCCTAGCCTAAACATTTCTCTTTGCCTTACGTCTTTCCCTAGTCTCAACTTTTCCCCTAGCCTAACCTTTTCACCTGGCCAAACCTTTTCTCAAAGCCTAACCTTTCCCCAGTCTAGCATTTTCCCCTGGCCTAACCTCTTTTCCCTGACCTAATCTTTTCCCGTAACCTAAAGTTTTCTCTTTGCATAACCTTTTCCGCTAGCCTAAACCTTTCCCCTAGCCTAACCTTATCCCCTAGCCTAACCTTTTCCACTAACCTAACTTTTCACCTTGCCTAACCTTTTCATCTAGCCTACCCTTTTCCCCTAGCCTAACCTTATCTCCTAGCCTAACCTTTTCCACTAACCTAACTTTTCACCTTGCCTAACCTTTTCAACTAGCCTAACCTTGTCCATCACCTAACCCTTTCCCCTAGCCTAAGCTTTTCCCCTAACCTAAACCTTTCACCCTGACTAACCTTTTCCTCTAGCCTAACCTTCTCCCCTGGCCTAACCTTTTCCATGGACTGACCTTTTCTCCTAGCCATACCTTTTCCCCTAGCCTAACCTTTTCCTTACCTAATCTTTCTCCTGGTCTAACCCTTTCACCTGGCTTATCCATTTTCCATAGCTTAACCCCTTCCCTGGCCTAACCTTTTCCCCTATCCTAAACATTTCCCCAAGACTAACCTTTTCCCTTAGCCTAACCTTTTCCCTTAACCTAAAATTTTCTCTTTGCATAACCTTTTCCCCTAGCCTAAACTTTTCCCCTGGCCTAAACTTTTCCCCTGGCTAAAACTTTTCCCTTAGCCTAACCTTTTCCCCTAGCCTAACCTTTTCCCCTAGCCTAATCTTTCTCCCTAGCCAAATCTTTCCCCTTGCCTAACCTTTTCCAATGGCCTATGCCTTTCCCCTGGCCTAACATTTTCCCTTAGCTGAATCCTTTCCCCTAAATTCAATTTTAAACCTCGGCTAAACTTATTGCCTAACCTAACCTTTCCCCTAGCCTAACCTTCTCCTTGTCCTAACATTCTCCCTAGCCTAAGCTTTTCCTCTGGCCTAACCTTTTCACCTGGCCTAACCCTTCCCCAGGTCTGACCTTTTCTCCTATCCATACCTTTTCCCTCTAGCCTAACCTTTCCCTTACCTAATCTTTCCCTTGGTCTAACCTATTCCCCTGGCTTATCCAGTTTCCATGGCCTAAGTCCTTCCCTGGCCTAAACTTTTCCCCTAGCTTAAGCTTTTCCCCTAGCCTAAGCTTTTCCCCTGGCCTAAGCTTTCCCCCACCCTAAACATTTTCCCTAGCCTAATCTTTACCCCTAGTCAAATCTTTCCCCTTGCCTAACCTTTTCCAATGGCCTATTCCTTTTCCTGGCCTAACATTTTCCCTTAGCCTAATCTTTCCCCCTAACGTAAACTTTATACCTTGCCTTAACTTAACCCGTAGCCTAAGCTTGCCCCTAGCCTAACCTTCTCCCTGGCCTAACTTTCTCCCTAGTCTTACCTTTTCCCCTTGCCTGACCTTTTCCTCTGATCTAAACTTTTCCCCTAGCCTTAGCTTTTCCCCGGCCTTTTCACCCAGCCTAACCTATTCCCGTAGCCTCATCTTTTCCTTTAGCCGAACCTTTTCCCCCAGCCTAACCCATTCCCCTATCCTAAGGTTTTAGACTCACCTAACCTTTACACCGAGCCCAACCTATTCCCTGTCCTAATGTTTCCCCTTGGCTATACTTTTCCCCTAACATTACCTTTTTCCTGGTTTAAAATTATCCCATGGCCTAATCTTTTCCCCTAGCTTAACCTTTTCATCTAACCTAGACTTTTTGCCTACCCTATCCTTTTTCCTTAGCCTTAACTTTTCCCCTAACCAAACCTTTGTACCTAGCCTAACCTTTTCCCTTAGACTAACCTTTACCCCTGGTCTATCCTTTCACCTAGCCTAACCTTATCCCTTGGCCTACCCTTTCCCCTAGGCTAAACTTTTCCCCTACCCTGACCTTATCACCTTGGCCTGTCCTTTCCCCTAGGCTTTTTCCCCTAGCCTAACCTTTCCCATTGCCTAACCTTTCCCCTCAGTGTAAACATTTCCCTGAGACTAAACTATTCCCCTAGCCTAACCTTTTCCCCTAGCCTAGACTTTTCCCTTAGCCTAACATTTTCCCTTAGGCTAGCCTTTTCCCTTAGCCAGCCTTTTCCCCTGGCCTAACCTTTTCTCCTGGCCTAGCCTTTTCCCTTGGCCTAAACTTTGCATCTAGCCTAACCTGTTTTTCCCCTCATAACCTTTACAACTAGCCTAACTTTTTCCCAAAGGCTTACCTTTCCCCCTGGCCTAACTTTGCCCCCTGGCCTAACCTTGGTCCCTGGACTAACCTTGCCCCCTGACCTAACCTATTCCCTGACTTAAATTTTCCCATGTCCTAACCTTTTCCCTGGCCTATCCTTTTCCCTAGCCTAACCATTCCCCTAACATAAACTTTACACCTTGCGTAATCTTCCCGTCGCCTAACCTTCCCCCTCTCCTGACCTTTCCCCTTGTCTAACCTTTTGCACTAGCCTAACCTTTGCCCTGATGTAACCCTTAACCCTAGCCTTATCTTTTTCCCTAGCTTAAACCTTTTCCCTAGCCCAAACTATTCTCCTAACCAAACATTTACACCTAGCCTATCCTGCTTTCCCCCTAAGCTAACCTTTTCCCTAGCTTAACCTTTTCCCTCACATAAACTTTACACTTTGCTTAATCTCTTCCTGTAGCCTAACCTGTCCCCTCGACTAAAATTTTACCCTTGCCTAACATTTCCCCTCGCCAACCTTTCCCCTCGCCAACCTTTCCCCTCGCCTAACCTTTCCCCTCACCTAAACTTTCCCCTCGCCTAACCTTTCCCCCTTGCCCAACCTTTCCCCTTGCCCAACCTTTCCCCCTGACCAACCTTTCCCCTTGCCTAACCTTTCCCCTCTCCCAATCTTTCCCCCTCGCCTAACCTTTTGCCCTAGCCTAACATTATCCCTGATGTAACATTTTCTCTTAGCCTAAACGTTTCTCCTGCCCTAACCTTTTCAGATGGCCTAAGCTTTTACCCTAGCCTAGAGTTTTCCCCTACCCAACCCTTCTCCCTGGCCTAACCTTTTCCCCTAGCCTAGCCATTTACAATAGTCTAACCTTTTCCCTGACTTAATCTTTTCCTCTAGCCTAAACATTTCGTCTAGCCTAACATTTTCCTTGCATAATCTTTCCCCTGGCCTAAGCTATTCCCCTTGCTTATCCATTTCCCATAGTCTAACCTTTTCCCGGGCCTAACCTTTTCCCCTAGCCTAAACATTTCCCCGAGACTTACCTTTTCCCCTAGCCTAACTCTCTCCCTGGCCTAACCTTTTCCCCTAGCCTAACCTTTTCCCCTACCTTTACCTCTAGCCTAACAATTTACCATAGCCTAACCTTTTCCCTGACCTAACATTTTCCCCCAGACCAACCATTTTCCATAGCCTAACCTTCCCTGGCCTAACCTTTCCCCCAGTCTAATCTTTTCCATGACCTAAGCTTTTCCTCGGCCTAACCTCTTCCCCTAGCCTAACTCTATCCCCTAGCCTAAATCTTTCCCTGAACCTAACCTTTACACCTAGCCTAATTGCTTTTCCCCTAACCTAAACTTTACACCTAACCTAACCTTTTCATTCAGTAGAATTTATTGAGCGCTTACTATGTGCAGAGCACTTTACTAAGCTCTTGGAATGTATAATTCGGCAACAGATGGAGACAATCTCTACACACTGATGGACTCACAGTCTAATCGGGGGAGATTGACAGCAAAGCAAAACGGAACAAAACAAAAAGATAACATTATCACGATAAATAGAATCAAGGGGATGTACATCTTGTTAGAATAAATAGGGTAATAATATATACAAATGAGGACAGTGCTGAAGGGAGGGGAAGGGGGATGAGCAAAGGGTGGGGTGGGAGGGTAGGGAGAGGGGGGAGCTCAGACTGGGAAGGCCTCTTGGAGGAAGTGAGCTCTCAGTAGGGCTTTGAAGAGGGGAAGAGAGTTAGTCTCGCGGATGTGAGGAGGGAGGGCATTCCAGGACAGCATTTGGATGTGGGCCAGGGGTCAACGGTGGGATAGGTGTGAACGGGGGACAGTGAGGAGGTGAGTGGTAGAAGAGTGGAGTGTATGGAGTGGACAGTTGAAAGAGAGAAGGGAGGTGAGGTAGGAGGGGCAAGGTGATGGAGAGCTTTGAAGCCAAAAGTGAGGAGTTTTTCTTTTCCTGAAGACTTACCAATCCCCCTGGACTAAGCTTTTCCCCTGGCCTAACCTTTTCCCTAGCTTAACTGTTTCCCAAGGCATAAACCTTTACCTTGGTCTAACTTTTTCCCATAGCCTAACCTTTTACCCTAGCCTAACCCTTTCCCCTAGCCCAAGCTTTTCCCCTACCAAACCTTTACACCTAGCCTAACCTGCTTTTCCCCTCACCTAACCTTTACACATAGCCTAACCTTTTTCCAAAAGGCTTACCTTTTCCCCTGGCTTAACCATTCCCTATGCACTATCCTTTTCCCTAGCTTAACCTTTCCCCTAACTTAAACTTTACACCTTGCCTAATCTTTTCCCGTAGCCTAACCTTTCCCCTTGCCTAACCTTTCCCGTCGCCTAGCCTTTCCCCTCGCCTAACCTTTTCCCCTGGCCTAACATAATCCCCTAGCCTAACCTCTTCCCCTAGTCTAACCTCTTCCCTTGGCCAAACCTCTTCCCCTGGCCTCACCATTTTCCACGGCCTTACCTGACACCTAGCCTAACCATTATACTAGCCTACCCTTTTCCCTTGGCCTATCATTTCCCATGACCTAACCTTTTCCCCCTCCTAACCATTTCCCCTTCCCCAACTTTCTCCCTTAGTCAAATACTTTCCCCTTGCCTAACCTTTTCTCATAAAATAACCTGACCCCTAGCCTAACCTCCCTGGCCTAACCTTTTCCCCTAGCCTAAACCTTTCCCCTAGCCTAAACTTTTCCCTTAGCCTAATGTTTTCCCTATCCTATTTTTTCACTTAGCCTAACCTTTCCCCTAGCCTTACCTATTCCCCTGGACTAACCTTTACCCCTATCCTAACCTTTTCCCCTAGCCTAAACCTTTCCCCTGGCATAACCCTTTCCCCTGGCCCAAATGTTCCCTGGTCTAACCTTTTCCCCTAGCCTAACCTTTTCCCCTGGCCTAAGCTTTTCACCTAGCCTAAACCTTTCCCACAGCCTAACGTTTTCCCCTAGCCTAAACCTTTCCCCTGGCCTAACGTTTTCCCCTAGCCTAACTTTTTTGCCTGGCGTAACATTTTCCCCTAGCCTAACCTTTCCCCAGCCTAACATTTTTGCCTAGCCTAACCTTCTTCCTTGGCTTAACATTTTTCCCTAGACTAACCTTTTCCCATGGCCTAAACGTTTCCCCTAGCCTTACCTTTGCCTTAGCCTAACGTTTTTACCAAGCCTAACCTTTTCCCCAGCCTAACCTTTTCCCCTGGCCTAACCTTTTCACTTAGCCTACCCTCTTCCCCTGGCCTAACCTTTTCCCATAGCCTAATCTTTTCCCTTAGCCTAACCTTTTCCCCAGCCTAACCTTTCCCCAGCCTAACCTTTTCCCCTTCCCTAACCTTTTACCCTAGCTTAACCTTTTCCCCGAACTATCCATTTCCCTGACTTAACCTATTCCCCTGACCTAACCATTTCACCTAGCTTTACTTTTTCCTTTAGACTAACCTTTTCCTCTAGTCTAACCTTTCCCATGGCTTAACCTTTTCCCAAAGCCTAACCTGACTCCTACCCTATCCTTTCCCCTAGCCTAACGTTTTTGCCTAGAATAACCTTTTATTCATTCATTCATTCAACAGTAATTATTGAGCACTTCCTATCTGTACTAAGTGCTTGGAATGTACAAATCGGTAACAGATAGAGACAGTCCCGACCCTTTGACGGGCTTGCAGTCTAATAGGGGGAGACGGACAGACAAGAACAATAGCAATAAATAGAATTAAGGGGATGAACATCTCATGAAAACAATAGCAAATAAATAGAATCAAGGTGATGTACATTTCATTAACAAAATAAATAGCAAAAAATAAATAGGGTAATGTTAAGGTGGCCTTTTAAGTTGGCCTATCCTTTTCCTGAGCTAACCTTTTCCCCTGGCCTGTTTCCTCCTGTCTAGCCTTTTCCCCCTGCCTAACCTTTTCCCCCTTCCTAACCTTTTCCCCTAGCCTTAACATTTTCCCTAGCCTAACCTTTCCCCTGGCTTAACCTCTTCACCTAGGCTAACTTTTTCTGCTAACCTAAACTTCACTCTGGCCTAAACTTTTCCCCTAACCTTAACTTTTCCCATAGACTAACCTATTCCCTTAGGCTACCCTCTTCCCCTCTTCCTATTGCCTCATCTTTTCACATAGCCTAACCTGACCCTAGCCTAACCTTTAGTCTAGCCTAAACTTTTCCCCTAGCCTAACCTTTTCCCTTGGCTTATCCTTTTCCCGACCTAACCTTTTCCCCTGGCCTAACCTTCTCCCTCGCCTTACCTTTTCCCCTGGTCTAACTTTTTCCCCTAGCCTAAACTTTTCTCCTAGCCTAAACTTTTCCCCTAGACTAACCTTTTCTCTCTCCTAACTTTTTCCCCTACCCCAACATTCTCCCTAGCCTAAAACTTTCCCCTAACCTCACGTTTCCCCTGGTTTAATCTTTCCCCTAGCCTAACATGCTTCCCTTGCCTAACCTTTTTCCTTAGGTTATCAATTTCCCACATTCTAACGTTTTACCACATTCTAACCTATTACCCTAGCCTAATCTTTCCCCTTGCCTAACCTTTCCCCTCGCCTAAACTTTTGCCCTCGCCTAATCTTTTGTCCTAGCCTAACATTTTCCCTGATGTAACATTTTCCCCAACCCTAACCTTTTCCCCGGCCCTAACCTTTTCTGTGGGCTTCAGCTTTTCCCCGGCTTAAGCTTTTCCCCTAGCCTAAAGTTTTCCCCTAACCTAACCTCTCCCTGGCCTAACTTTTTCACCTACCCTAAATTTTCCCCTAGTCTATTTGCCATAGCCTAACCTTGTCCCTGACTTAACCTTTTCTCCTAGCCTAAAAATTTCCCCTAGCCTAACTTTTCCCTTGCAAAATCTTACCCCGGCCTAAGCTTTTCCCCTTGCTTATCCATTTCCCATAGTCTAACCTTTTCCCTGGCCTAGCCTTTTCTCCTAGCCTAAACATATCTCCAAGACTGACCTTTTCCCCTAGCCTAACTTTCTCCCTGGCCTAACCTTTTCCTCTAGTGTAACCTTTTCCCCTAGTCTAACAATTTACCATAGCCTAAACCTTTCCCTGACATACACTTTTTCCTCAGACCATTCATTTTCCCAGCCTATCCTTACCCTGGCCTAAACTTTCCCCCTATCCTAACCTTTTTCCCTAGCCTAACCTTTTCTCCAGCCTAACCCTTTTCCCTAGCCTAACTTATTCCCCGATTTAAGCTTTGCCCATGGCCTAAGCTTTCCACCCCATCCCTTTCCCTAGCGTAACCAATCCCCTAACCTAAACTTTGCATCTTGCCTAACCAATGCCATTCTGGCCTGACCCCGAGACCTTTGCGGTCTATGTTGGGTCCAACTGCCTTTGCCTTACAGGTCGGACTCCTCTCTACCTTTGACTTCCTGGCCTGGCCCCTGAAGCCTTCTTGTTACAAGTTTGGCCCCCCCCCCTCAACTTTTGCCTTCCTGGCTTGGCCCCAAAGCCTTCGTGTTCCAACTTTGGCCCCCCAGCCTTTGCCTTCCCGACCTAGCCCCGAAACCTTCTTATTCCAGGTTGGGTCTTCCAGAATTTGCCTTCCAGGCCTGTCCCCGAAGCCTTCTCATTCCAGGTTTGGTCCCTCCCCCTTTGCCTTCCAGGCCTAGTCGAATGCTTCTCCTTCCAAGTTGGACCCCCCTGCCTTTGCCTTCCAAGCCTGGACCCAAACCCTTCTCGTTCCTGGTTGCCCCCCGCCCCCGCCTTTGCCTTCCTGACCTGGCCCTGATGGCTTCTCATTCCAGGTTGCTTCTCACCCCTTTGATTCCAAGCCTGGCCCCGAAACTTTCTCGTTTCAGGTGGGCACCCCGCTCCCCCACCGCCCGCCATTGCCTTCCATGCCTGGCCACAAACCCTTCTCGTTCCTGGTTTGGTCCCCCCATCTTTGCCTTCCAGGCTTGGTCCTGAACGCTTTTACTTCCAGGTTGAACCTCCCCGCACCTTTGCCTTCCTGGTTCACCCCCCCCCCCAACCTTTGCCTTCCCGGCCTGGCTCTGAAGCATTCACATTCTAGGTTTGCCCCCTCACCTCCACCCCAAACAATTGCCTTCCCACCCTGGCCCCAAAGCCTTCATGTTCCAGGGTGGGCCCAGTCTGCCATTGTCTTCCAGGCCTGGCCACAAACCCTTCTCGTTCCAGGTTAGGTCCCCCCTCCTTTGTCTACCAGGCCTGGCCCCATAGCCTTCTCATTCCAGGTGTGGTCCCTCCGCCTTTGCTTTCCAGGCTTGGTCCTGAACCCTTCTCGAACCAAGTTGGCCCTCCTCCCTTTGTCTTCCAGATTTGGCCCCACCGCCTTTGCTTTCCAGCTTTGCCCCCAAACCCTTCTCATTCCAGGTTGCACCCCCTCCCCTCCCCCCACTCCCGGGTTTGCCTTCCTGGTCTGGCCCTCCGCCTTTGACTTTCAGACTTGGCCCCTAACCCTAATCGTTCAAGGTTGGACCTCCCCGCCTTTGCCTTCCTGGCCTGGGCCCGATCGGTTCTAGTTCCAGATTGGGCCCCACATCCTTCGCTTTGCAGGTTGGGACACTCTGCCTTTGCTTTCCACATTGGGCTCTATCCCTGGCCTTGGCCTTCTAGGCCTGGCCCTGAGCTCTTCTCGTTCCAGGTTGGGTCCCTGCGCCTTTGAGTTCCCAACTTGGCCTCGAGCACTTCTCTTTCCAGGTTTGACCCCACCCAACATTTGCCTTCCATGCCTAGTCCCGAACCCTTCTCGTTCCAGGATTGCCCACCCCCAACCACCCGCTGCTAGTACCTTCCCGGCCTGGCCCCCACCTATGCCTCCCAGGCCTGGCCCCAAACCCTTCTCATTCAGGATTGCCCCCCCCCACCTTTGCTATCCAGACCTGGCCCTGAACCCTTCTCGTTCCAGTTTGGGCCCCCCCGCCTACCACCATTTCCTTCCATGCCTGACCCCACAGCCTTCTCGATCCAGATTTGGCCCCCAGCCTTTGCCTTCCAGGCCTGGCCCCAAAGCTTTCTCCTTCCTGATTAGGCCCGCCGGCTTTTGCCCTCCAGGCCCTGCCCCGAACCCTTCTCGTTTCCAGGTTTGGCACCGCCGCCTTTGCCTTCCAGGCCTGGCCCCCAGCTCTTCTCTTTCCAGGTTGAATCTCCCCACATCTCACCATTGCCTTCCATGCCTGGCCCCAAAGCCCTCGTGTTCCAGTTTTGGGCCCCCCCAGCCTTTACCTTCCCATCCTGGCCCCAAACCCTTCTCGTACCAGGTTGGGTCCCTTCGCCTTGAACTTCTCGGCCCGTCCCCCCGGCCTTTGCCTTCATGGCCTGGCCACTAACACTTCTCATTCCAGGTTTGGTCCCCCTGTACTTTCTTTCTAGGCTTGGCCCTGAAGCCTTTCGTTCCAGGTTGGGCCCCGCCCCCTTTTTTCCAGGTTGGGCCACCTGCCCTTGGCTTTCCAGGTTTGTCCCCCCTACCTTTGCCTTCCAGGCCTGGCCCCAAACCTTCTTGTTCCAAGTTGGACCCCCTCCATCCCAACGACTTTGGCTTCCAGATTTGCCCCGGAACCCTTCTTGTTCCAGGTTGGGCCCTCCTACCATTGCCTTCACGACGTGGCCCCAAAGCCTTCTCGTTCCAGGTTGCTGTGCCTCCCGCGCCCCTGCCTTTGCCGTCCCGGGCTGGCCCCAAACCGTTTTCGTTCCATTTGGGGACCACCCCCCCAACCTTTGCCTTCCATATTCCCCCTCCCAGTCTTTGCCTTGGAGGTTTGGCCCCGAACCCTTTTTGTTCCAGTTTCCCCCTCCAGGCTTTGCCTTTCAGTTTGGCTTCAAACCCTTTTCATTCCAGTTTGGGCCCCCCAGCCTTACTTTTCAGGTTTGGCCCAAATCCTTTTTGTTCCAGTTTGGGCCCCCCTGCTTTTCCCTTCCGGGCCTGGCCTCGAACCCTTCTCTTTTTGGGACCCCTAACCTTTGCCTTCCAGATTTTCCCCGAGCCTTTGCATTACAGGCCTGGCTTGGAATCCTTTTCCTTCATTTCATTCATTCAATAGTATTTAGTGAACGCTTACTATGTTCAGAGCACTGTACTAAGCGCTTGGAATGTACAAATCGGCAACAGATAGGACAGTTCCTGCCCATTGACGGGCTTACAGTCTAATAATAATGTTGGTATTTGTTAAGCGCTTACTATGTGCCGAGCACTGTTCTAAGCGCTGGGGTAGACATAGGGGAATCAGGTTGTCCCACGTGGGGCTCACAGTCTTAATCCCCATTTTACAGATGAGGGAACTGAGGCACAGAGAGGTGAAGTGACTTGCCCACAGTCACACAGCCGACAAGTGGCAGAGCTGGGATTCGAACTCATGAGCCCTGACTCCAAAGCCCATGCTCTTTCCACTGAGCCACGCTGCTTCTCATCTAATCAGATGAGAAGCATCTAATCTAATCGTCTAATCGGGGGAGACAGACAGACAAAAACAATAGCAATAAATAGATCAAGGGGATGTACATCTCATTAAAACAATAACAATAAATAGAATCAAGGTGAAGTATATGTCATTAACAAAAAAATAGCGTAATAAAAATATATACAATTGAGTGGACAATCACAGTGCTGAGGGGAGGGGAAGGGAGAGGGGGAGGAGCAGAGGGAAAGGGGGTGGGGGAAAGGATCTAAGATGAGGGGAGGTGGAAGGGGTGGGTAGAGGGGCAGCAGAGGGAGCAGAGGGAAAAGGGGAAACTCAGTCTGGGAAGGTCTCTAGGAGGAGGTGAGCTCTCAGTAGGGCTTTGAAGAGGGGAAGAAAACTAGTTTAGTGGAGGTGAGGAGAGAGGGCATTCCAGGACAGCAGGAGGACGTGGCCCAGGGGTCAACGGCGAGATAGGTGAGAACGGGGGACGGTGAGGAGGTGGGCAGCAGAGGAGCGGAACGTGCAGGGTGGGCAGTAGAAAGAGAGAAGGGAGGAGAGGTAGGAAGGGGCAAGGTGATGGAGAGCCTTGAAGCCTAGAGTGAGGTTTTTGTTTCATGCGGAGGTTGATAGACAACCACTGGAGGATTTTAAGAAGGGGCGTGACATGCCCAGAGCATTTCTGCAGGAAGATGAGCTGGGCAGGAGAATGAAAAATAGACTGGAGCGGAGAGAGATAGGAGGAGGGGAGATCAGAGAGAAGGCTGACACAATAATCCAGCTGGGATATTATGAGAGCCTGTACCAGTAAAATAGCTGTTTGGCTGGAAAGTAAAGGGCGGATCTTGGCGATATTATAAAGGTGAGACCGGCAGGTCTCGGTGACAGATTGGATGTGTGGGGTGAATGAGAGAGCCGAGTCAAAGATGACACCCAGGTTGCGGGCTTGAGAGACGGGAAGGATGGTCGTACCATCCACAGTGATAGGGAAGTCAGGAAGAGGACAGGGCATGGGAGGGAAGATAAGGAGCTCAGTTTTGGACATGTTGAGTTTTAGGTGGCGGGTAGACATCCAGGTAGAGACGTCTTGGAGATAGGAGGAGATACGAGCCTGAAGGGAGAGGGAGAGAACAGGGGAGGAGATGTAGATTTGGGTGTCATCTGCATACAGATGATAGTTGAAGCCGAATGAGTTCACCAATGAGATCGAATGAGTTCACCAAGGGAGTGAGGGTAGATGGAGAAGAGAAGAGGGCCAAGGACTGACCCTTGAGGAACCCCAACAGTCGGAGGATGGGAGGGGGAGGAGGAGCCTGCGAAGGAGACCGAGAATGAACGGCCAGAGAGATAAGAGGAGAACCAGGAGATTAACGGAGTCCGTGAAGCCAAAGTGAGAGAAGGTGTGGAGGAGAAGGGTATGGTCAACAATGTCAAAGGCAGCTGAGAGGTCAAGGAGGATTAAGATAGAGTAGGAGCCATTGGATTTGTCAAGAAGGAGGTCATGGGTGACCTTTGAGATAGCAGTCTCGGTAGAGTGGAGGGGATGGAAGCCAGATTGGAGGGGGTCCAGTAGAGAGTTGGAGTTGAGGAATTCAAGGCAGCAAGTGTAGACGACTCATTCTAGGAGCTTGGAATGGAAGGGTAGTAGGGAGATAGGGCGATAACTGGAAGGGGAAGTGGGGTCAAGAGAGGGTTTTTTTAGGATGGGGGAGACATGGGCATGTTTGAAGGCAGAGGGGAAGAAACCATTGGAGAGTGAGCAGTTAAAGATAGAAGTTAAGGAGGAGAGGAGAGAAGGGGTGATGGTTTTTATAAGGTGAGCAGGAATGGGGTCCGAGGCACAGGTGGAGGGGGTGGCACTTGTGAGGAGGGAGATCTCCTCTGAGGATACCGCAGAGAAAGATGGGAATGTAAGGGAGAGGGTTGGGAGGGGGGAGGTAGAAGGGAGAGGGGTGACTTTGGGGAGCTCAGACTTGATTGTGTTAATTTTCGTGATGAAGTAGGTGGCCAGATCATTGGGGGTGAGGGATGGGGGAGAGGGAGGAACAGGGGACCTGAGGAGAGAATTAAAGGTCCAGAACAATTGGCAGGGGTGACAGGCATGGGTGTCAATGAGGGAAGAAAAGACGTTTTGCCTGGCGGAGGAAAGGACAGAGTTAAGGCAGGAAAGGATAAATTTCAAATGGATAAGCTTGGCTTGGTGCTTGGACCTTCGCCAGCAGCGCTCAGCAGCTCGAGCACAGAAGCGTAGGAGGACAGAGGCAGTGACCCAGGGCTGTGGGTTAGTGGAGTGAGAGCGGCGGAGGAGGGAAAGGGGGATGAGAGAGTTGAGATGAGTAGAGAGGGTGGAGTTGAGAGCGGTAACCTGATCATCGAGAGGGGAAGAGAGGGGAAGAGAGGACAGGGGGCCAGGTGGGGAGAGATGCTTTTGGACAGATGGATGGGATCAAGAGAGCGGACGGAGTAGTACAGATTTGCAGGGGGAGAGAGTGTGAGAGAGGAGGCAGGTGAGAAGGTAATGGTATGAGAGATTTGAGATGAGTAGAGAGGGTGGAGTTGAGAGCGGTAACCTGATCATTGAGAGGGGAAGAGAGGGGAAGAGAGGACGGGGGCCAGGTGGGGAGAGATGCTTTTGGACAGACGGATGGGATCAAGAGAGCAGACAGAGTAGTACAGATTTGCAGGGGGAGAGAGTGTGAGAGAGGAGGCAGGTGAGAAGGTAATGGTCTGAGAGAGGGATTTCATAGTTGGTGAGGGAGGAGACAGTGCAGCGGTATGAGATGACGAAATCGAGGGTGTGACCAAGTTGGTGAGTGGGCGAGGTATGGTGGAGCAGAAGGTTGGCAGAGTCGAGGAGCGATAGCAGGCAGAAGGCAGAGGAGTCACCGGGTACATCCATGTGGATGTTGAAGACTCCGAGGATCAGAGTGGGCAGAGAGAAGGAGAGAAGGAAGGTTTTCGTTCCACTTTTGCCTCCACCCCCCAGCCTTTACTTGCAGCTGTGGCCCCAAACCCTTTTTTGTTCAAGGTTTGCCCCCCAGCCTTTGCCTTGCAGGTTTGGCCCTGAACCCTTTTCGTTTCATTTTGGGACCCCTAGCTTTTGTTTTGTAGGTTTTGGCCCCGAACCCTTCTCGTTCCATTTTGGGTCCACTAACCTTTACATTGTAGGCTGGGCCCCAAACCCTTTTCATTCCAGTTTGGTACCCCCAGCCTTTGTTTTACAGGTTTGGCCACCCAGCCTTTACCTTGCAGTTTCAGCCTCGAACTCTTTTCATTCCAGTTTGGGACCCCCTGCTTTTTCCTCACAGGTTTGGCCCCAAATACTTTTTGTTCCACTTTGGGCCCCACAAGCTATGCCTTGCATGTTTAACCCCATACCCTTTTCTTTCGAGTTTGTGCTCCGCAGCCTTTGCGTTGCAGGTTTGGGCCGGAACACTTTACGTTCAGGTTTGGGCCCTGCAGGCTTTGCCTTGAAGGTTTGATCCCAAAACCTTTTCGCTCCAGTCCGGGCCCTTCAGACTTTGCCTTGCAGGTTTGGCCCTGAATGCTTTTCGTTCCAGTTTGGACCACTCCCCCCCGCCCCGAATTGTGTCTTGCAGCTGTGGCCCCGAACTCTTTCCATTGCAGTTTGGGCTCTGCAACCACTGTGTTGCAGGTTTGGCCCCTAACCCTTTTTGTTTCAGTTTGGGCCCTGCAGCCTTTGCCTTGCATGTTTGGCCCCCAACCCATTTTGTTCCGGTTTCGCCCCCCGCCCAGCGTTTGCATTGCAGGTTTGTCCCCAAACCCTTTTTATTTCAATTTGGGTATCACAGTCTTTGCCTTGCAGGTTTGTCCCAGAACCCTTTTGCTTCCAGTTTGGCCCCCGGAGAGTTTGCCTGGCAGGTTTGGCCCCAAACCCTTTTCATTGCAGTTTGGGTCCAGCAGCCTTTGCCTGGCATGTTTGACCCTAAACCCATTTGGTTCCAGTTTGGCTCCCCCAGTTTTGCTTGGCAGGTTGGGCTCTGACCCCTATTCCTTCCAGTTTGGGCCCCCTAGAGTTTGCCTTGCAGATTTGGCCGTGAAGCCTTTGGTTCCAGTTTGGGCCCCGCTGCCTTTGCCTCACAAGTTTGTCCTCCAGCCTTTTGTGTTGCAGGTTTGGCTCCGAACCATTTTCATTAAGGTTTGGGCCCCGCAGCCTATGACTTACAGGTTTGGCCCCCAACCCTTTTTGTTACAGTTTAGGTCCTGCAGCCTTTGCCTTGCTGGTTTGGCCCCCAATACTTTTTGTACAAGTTTCACATCCCAGAGTTTGCCCTGCAGGTTTGGCCCCAAACCCTTTTACTTTCAGTTTGGGCCCCACAGCCATTGCCTTACAGGTTTAATAATAATAATATTGGTATTTGTTAAGCGCTTACTATGTGCCGAGCACTGTTCTAAGCGCTGGGGTAGACACAGGGGAATCAGGTTGTCCCACGTGGGGCTCACAGTCTTAATCCCCATTTTACAGATGAGGTTACTGAGGCACCGAGAAGTTAAGTGACTTGCCCAAAGTCACACAGCTGACAAGTGGCCGAGCCGGGATTCGAACCCATGACCTCTGACTCCAAAGCCCGTGGTGTTTCCACTGAGCCACGCTGCTTCTCTGTTTACCCCCTTCCCCATCCCCCAGCCTTTGCTTTGCAGGTTTGTCCCTGAACTCTTTTGGTTCCAGTTTGGGCCAGGCAGCCTTTGCCTTGCATAGATGGCCCTGGACACTTTTGGTTCCAGTTTGAACCCCGCAGCCTTTGCCTTGCAAGTTTGTCCCCCCAGCCTTTTACCTGGCAGGTTTGGACTCAAAACCTTTTGTTTCTAGTTTGGCCCCCCGACCTTTGCCTTGCTTGTTTGGCCCCGAACTCTTGTCGTTCAGGTTTGGGCCCCACAGCCTTTGCCTTGAAGGTTTGGTCCTGAACACCTTTGGTACCAGTTTGCCCCCGCCAGATATTGCCTTGCAGGTTTGGCCCGAACCCTTTTGGTTCCAATTTGGGCCCCTAGAATTTGCCCTAGGGGTTTGGCCCTGAAGGTTTTCTTTTATGTTTAGGCCCCACAGTCTTTGCCTTGCAGGTTTATCCATGCACTGGCTTCGTTCCAGTTTGGGCCCCGCAGACTTTGCTTTGCAAGTTGGGCCCCAAACCATTTTTTGTTCCTGTTTGAGCCGGGCAGCCTTTGCCTTGCACGTCTGGCCCCTCACCCATTTCATGCCAGTTTGGGCCCCCCGGACTATGCCTTGCAGGTTTGGCACCCCCAGCCCTTGCTTTGCAGGTTTGGACCCGAACCCGTTTTGTTTCTGTTTGCCCCCTCCCCGCCCCCCGAACCTTTGCTTGGCAGGTTTGGTCCCAAACCATTTTGGTTCCATTTTGGGCCAGGCAGCCTTTCCCTTGCAGGTTTGGCCCTCCAGCCTTTGCCTTGCAGGTTTGGCCCAGACCACTTTTTGATCTGGTTTCGAGCCCCACAGCCTTTGCCTTTCAGGTTGGGCCCCGAACCCCTTTTTGTTCCAGTTTGGGCTAGGCAGACTTTACTTTGTCTGGTTGGCCCCCAATGCTTTGTGCAGCCTTTGCCTTGCAAGTTTGTCCCCCCAACCTTTTGTCCTGCAGGTTTGGCCTGAGCCCTTTTCGTTAAGGTTTGGGCCCCACAACCTATGCCTTGCAGATTTGTCCACCCAGCCTTTGCCTTGCATGTTTGGCCCTGAACCCTTTTCGTTCAGGTTTGGGCCCCCAGGCTTTGCCTTGCAGCTTTGGCCCTGAACCCTTTTGGTTACAGTTTGGGCCCCACAGGCTTTGCCTTGCAGCTTTGGCCCTGAACCCATTTGGTTACAGTTTGGGCCCTGAAGCCTTTGTCTTGCAGGTTTGGCCCTGAACACTTTTTGTTCAGGTTTGTCCCGCCCCAAGTATACCTTTAGTTCCAGTTTGGGGCCCACAGCCTTTACCTTGCATGCTTGCCCCCCTAGCCTTTGTTTTGCAGCTTTGGCTCTGAACCATTTTCATTCCACTTTGGGCCCTGCAGCCTTTACCTTGCAGGTTGGGCCTCGAACCCTTCTCATTCCAATTTGGGCCCCCTAATCTTGCAGGATTAGCTCCGAATCCCTTCTATTCAGTTTTGAGCCCCACAGCCTTTGCCTTAGAGTATTGGCCACGAACTCATTTGGATCCAGTTTGGCCCCCACAGAATTTGCCTTGCAGTTGTGGCCCATAACCCTTTTGGTTCCAGTTTGGGTCCCCCAACCTTAGCTTTGCAGGTTTGTCCCCGAACCCTTTTGGTTCCAGTTTGGCCCCCTGCTGAGTTTGCCTTGCAGTTTTGGGCCCAAACCCTTTTCGTTTCAGTTTGGGTCCTGCAGCCTTTGCCTGACAGGTTTGGCCCTGCACCCGTTTTGTTCCAGTTTGGCTCCCCCAGTTTTGTCTTGCAGGTTTGGCCCCAAATATTTTTGTTCCAGTTTAGGCCTCAGAATTTGCCTTGCAGATTTGGCCCTGAACCCTTTTTGTTCCAGTTTGGGCACTGCAGGCTTTGACTAGCAACCTGGGCCCAAACCCTTTCTTTTCCAGTTAAGAGCCTGCATCCTTTGTTCTCCAGGCTTCACCCAGAATCATTTTCATTTGGGTTTGGGCCTCGCAGCCATAGCCTTACAGTTTGGGCCCCAAATGCTTTTGGTTCCCATTTGCTTAGCACATTTGGCCCCAAAATCGTTTATTTCAGGTTTGAGCACCACAGTCTTTGTCTTGCCAGTGGGGCCCCGAACCCTTATCGTTCCAGTTTGGGTCAGGCAGCCTTAGCCTTGCAGGTTTGGCCCCGAACCTTTTTTGTTTCAGTTTGGGTCCCGCAGCCTTTACCTTGAAGGTCTGCACCCGAACCCTTTTGGTACCATCTTGGCACTCACAGAGTTTGCCTTGCAGGTAATCACTCTAACTCTTTTGGTTCCATTTTGGGATCCCTAGATTTTGCCATGCAGGTTTGGCCCTGAACCCTTTCGTTCAAGTTTGGGGCCTGCAGCCATTCCCTTGTAAGATTGGCCCCGAACCCTTTTGGTTCCAGTTTGGGCCCCCTAGAGTTTGCCTTGCTGGTTTGCCCCCAGGCCTTTGCCCTGTAGGTTGGACCCACAATGCTGTTGGTTCCAGTTTGGGCCCCATAGCCTTTCCCTTGCAGGTTTGGCCCTGAACAATTTTGTTTCCAGTTTGGGCCCCCTAGAGTTTCCAGTTTGACCTCAAACCATTTTTGTTCCAGTTTGGGCCATGCAGCCTTTGCCTTGCAGGTTTGGCCCCGAACCCTTTTCATTCCAGTTTGGGGCCCACAGCCTTTGCCTTGCAGGTTTGCCTCCCCCCACCCCCCACAAGCTTTTGCTTGCAGGTTTGGCCCCAAGGGTTTTTGGTTCCGGTATGGGGCCCAAAGCTGTTGCAGGTTGGGCCCAGAACACTTATGGTTCCAGTTTGGGCATCCTAGACTTTGCCTTGCTGGTTTGGCCCTGAACAATTCTGGTACCAGTTTGGCACCCCATAGATTTTCCTTGCAGGTTTAGCCTGAACCATTTTGGTTCTAGTTTGGGCCCTCTAGAGTTTTTCTTGCATGTTTGGACCTGAACCATTTTCATTCAGGTTAAGCTCTGAACCTTTTTGGTTCCAATTTAGCCTCCATAGCCTTTGGCTTGCAGATTTGCCTGCTTGCCTGCCAAAGCCTGCCTGGCCCAAACTGGAATGAGAAGGGTTTGGGGTCCCACCTGCGAGGCAAAGGCTGGGGGGGCACCCAAACTGGAACAAAAAGAGTTCAGGGCCAAAGCAGTAAGGCAAAGTCTGTGGGACTCATACTGAAACGAAATGGGTTTGGGGACCAATCCTGCAAGGCAAAGCCTGCGGGACCAAAACTGGAACGAAAAGCACTGAGGCCCAACCTGCAAGGCAAAGCCTGCAGAGCCCAAACCTGAATGAAAATCGTTTGGGGCCAAACCAGCTAAGCAAATTCTAGGGGGCCCAAACTGGAACCAAAAAGGTTTGGGGCCAAAGCTGCTAGGCAAGGGCTGTAGGGGCAAACTTCCAGGGTGAAGGCTGCATGGCCCAAAGTGAAACCAAAAAGGTTTGGGGCCAAACCTGCAAGACAAACTCTAGGGCAGCTAAGTTACCAGGAGCATTCCAGGCCAACCTGCAAGGCAAACGTTGTGAGACCCAAAGTGAAAGGAAACAGGTTGAGGCCAAACCTGCAAGACAAACCCCGGGGGGAGGGGGGGAACCTGGAATGAAAAAGGTTTGGGGCCAAACCTGCAAGACAAAGACTACAGGCCCAAAGTGGAATGAAAAGGGTTGTGGGCCAAACCTGTAAGGGAAAGGTGAGGTGGTGGGCAAACTGGAAGGCAAAAACTGGGGGACCCACCCTGGAACAAAAAGTGTTCTGGGCAAAGACCGCAAGGCAAAGGCTGGGTGGGCAAATCTGGAGTGCAAAGGCTCTGGAGCCCAAACTAAAACAAAACGTGTTTGGCACCAAACGTGCAATGCAAAGTCTTGGGGCCCAATCTGGAATGAAAAGGGTTCTGGGCTCAACCTGCAAGACAAAGGCTGGGTGGCGGGGGGGGGGGGGGGAACCTGCAAGGCAAAAGCTGCAGAGCCTAAAATTGGAACGAAAAGGATTTGGGGACAAACCTGAAAGGCAAAAGCTGCAGGGTCCAAACTAGAATGAAAAGGGTTCGGGGCCAAACCCGCAAGGCAAAAGCTGTGGGGCACAAACAGGAAGGAAAAGGGGTCAGGGCCAAACCTGCAAGTCAATGCCTGGTGGACAAATCTGGAAGTCAAATGCTGGGAGACCCGAAATGGAACGAGAAGGGTTCTGGGCCAAATCTGCAAGGCAAAGGCTGGGGAGGCATAACTTGAATGAAAAATGTTTGGGGCCAAACTTGCAAGACAAAGGCTGGTGGGTCAAAACTGGAACGAAAAGCGTTCGGGCCCAAACCTACAAGGCATAGGCTCGGGGGCCCAAAGTGGAATGAAAAGTTTGGGGCCAAACTTGCAAGGCAAAGCCTGGGCGAAAAAACTAGAAAACTAAGGGTTCGAGGCCAAACCTGAAACACAGGCTGGGGGTGCAAAATCGGAAAGCAAAAACTAGGGGACTCAAACTCGATGAAAAAGTGTTCAGGAATGGGCCTGCAAGGCGAAGGCTGGGGTGGGGGGCAAATCTGGAAGGCAAAGGCGGGGGCCCCAACCTCAAACGAGAAGGATTTGGGGCCAGACTGGGATGGCAAAGGTGGGGGGCAAAACTTGGAAGGCAAAGGCAGAGGGGCCCAACCTAGTATGAGAAGGGTTCAGAGCCAGGCCTGGAATTCAAAGACAGCGGTGCCAAACATGGAACAAGAAGGCTTTGGGCCAGGCTGGAAAGGCAGAGCCGGTGGTGGGGGACACACCTGCAGAGTAGGGGAAAAGGTTAAGGTAGGGGAAAAGCATAGGCCAGGAGAAAAGTTTAGGCCAAGGAAAAGGAAAGACCGGGGGAAAACCTAGGCTAGGGAAAAGGGTTAAGCTAGGGGAAAAGGTTAGGCTATGGAAAATGGTTGGTCTGAGGAAAAAGGTCAGGGAAAAGGTTGGGCTATGGTGAATTGTTAGGCTAGAGGAGAAAATTACACTAAGGGAAAAGGTGAGGTTGATGGAAAGGTTAGGTCAGGGAGAAAGTTAGGCTAGGGGTAAAGGTTAGTCTTGGGGAAATGTTTAGGCTAGGGGAAAAGTTTAGACAATGGGAAATGGATAAGCAAGGGGAAAAGCTTAGTCCAGGGGAATGATTAGGTAAGGGACAGGTTAGGCTAGGGGAAATGTTTAGGCTAGGGGAAAAGGTTAAGTCAGGGAAAAGGATAGGCTATGGTAAATGGTTAGGTTAGGGCTAAAGGTAAGACAAGGGGAAAGGTTAGGCTACGGGAAAAGATTGGACAAGGTGTAAAGTTAATGTTAGAGGAAAGGTTAGGCTAGGGAAAAGGACAGGCCAGGGGAAAAGGTTAGACCATGGGAAAAGTATAAGTCAGGGAATAGGTTATGCTAGGGGAAAAGGTTAGGCCGGGGGAAAGGTTGGGCCAGGGGAAAAAGATTAGGCTGGGTGTAAAGATTAGGTTAGGGGAAAGGCAGTTTAGGCTAGGTGTAAAGGTTAGGTTAGGTTAGGTGAGGGGAATAGCTTGGGCTAGGGGAAAGGGTTAGGCTAGGGTAAAAGTTTAGGCTATGGGAAAAGGTAGGTCCAGGAGAAAAGGTTAAGCCAGGGGAGAGATTGGGCAAAGGAAGGGTTAGGATAGGGGAAAACATTAGGTCTAGGGGAAAACGTTAGGCAAGGGGAAAACTTTAAACTAGGGGAAAACTTTAAGCTAGGGGAAAAGGTTAGGCCGGGAAAAAGCTTAGGCCAGGGGAGTAGGTTAGATCAGGGAAATGCATAGGCCAAGGGAAAAGGTTAGGCTGGGGGAAAGGTTAAGCTAGGAAAAAGGTTGGGCCAGGAGAAAAGTTTAGGCTAGGGAAAAAGTTAAGGCTAGGGGAAAAGGTTAGGCGAGGGAAAAAAGGTTAGGCTAGGGAAAAATGTTGAGCTAGGGGAAAGATTAGGCTAGGGGAAACGTTAGTTTAGGGGAAAATGTTAGGCATGTGGAGAATGTTGCAATAGGGGAAAAGGTTAAGAAAGGGGAAAAGGTTTGGCTAGGGGAAATGATTAGGCTAGGATAAAGGTTAGGCTAGGGGTCAGGTTATTCTGTGGGAAAAGGTTTGGCCAGGGTAACAGTTTAGTCTAGGGGAAAAGGTTAGTCTAGGAGAAAATGTTAAGCCAAGAGAAAAGTTTAAGCTAGGCAAAAACGTTAGACTGGGGAATGGCTAGGCTAGGGGAAAAGGTTAGGACTGGCAAAAAAAGCTAGGCTAGGGGAAAAGTTTAGGAAAGGGGAAATGTTCAGGCACAGGAAAAAGGTTAGGCTAGGGGTAAAGGTTAGGCCAGGGGAAAAGGTTAGGCCAGGAAGAAGGTTAGGTCAGTGAAAGGAGAGGAAAAGTGTAGGCTAGGGGAAAAAGTTAGGCTAGGATAAAGGTTAGACTAGGGGTCAGGTTATTCTACGGGAACAGGTTAGGCCAATGGAAAAGGTTAGGCTAGGGAGAAGGTTAGGTCAGTGGAAGGATAGGTCAAGGGAAAAGTTTAGGCTAGGGGAAAAGGTTAGGCTAGGATAAAGGTTAGACTGGGAGTCAGGTTATTCTATGGGAACAGGTTAGGCCAGTGGAAAAGATTAGGCTAGGGGAAAAGTTAAGGTTATGGGAAGAGGTTAGGCTAGGGGAAAAGTTAGACTAGGGGAAAAGGTTAGGTGAGGGAAAAAAGTCAGGCTAGGGGAAAAAGTTAGGCTAGCGGAAAAATTAGGCTATGGGAAAACTTCGGTTAGGGGAAAATATTAGGCTAAGGGAGTATGTTGGAGAAGGGGGAATAGGAGGCGGAAATGGTTAGCCTAGGGGAAAAAGTTAGGTTAGGGGAAACTTTTAGCTAGGGGAAAAGGTTAGGCCAGGGAGAAGGTTACGCCAAGGGAAAAGGTTAGGTCATGGGAAACGATAGGCCAAGGGAAAAGGTTAGGCTAGGGGAAAAGGTTAAGTTAAGAGTCAGGTTAGGCCATGGGAAAAGGTGAGGCCAGGGGAAGAGGTTAGATCAGAGGAAGAGGTTAGGCTGGGGGAATAGGTTAGGCTGAGGGAATAGGTTAGGCTAGGGGAAAACGTTAAGCTAGGGGAATAGTTTAAGCTAGGGGAAAACGTTAGGCGAGCGGAAAAGATTAGGCTAGGGGAATAGGTTAGACCAGGTGAAAACGTTAGA
This sequence comes from Ornithorhynchus anatinus, assembly GCF_004115215.2. Lineage (NCBI taxonomy): Eukaryota > Metazoa > Chordata > Mammalia > Monotremata > Ornithorhynchidae > Ornithorhynchus > Ornithorhynchus anatinus. The sequence goes on from NW_024396888.1 coordinate 273,851, forward strand.
TGAGGGGAAAAGTTAAGGCTGGGGGGAAGTTAAGGCTAGCAGAACAGTTTAGGCCAGGCTGAAGTGTAGGCTAGCAGGAATACTTAGGCTAAGTGAAGAGGTTAGGCTAGGTGAAAGAGTAGCATGGGGAAAGGTTAGGCTAGGGGATAACATTAGGCTAGGTGAAAGGTTTAGGCAAGGGGAAAACCTTAGGCTAGAGGAAAAGGTTAGGACAGGGAGAGGAATAGGCCAGGAGGAAAAGGTTAGGTCAGGGGATAAGGTTAGGCTAGGCGAAAAATTTAAGCTAGGATAAATATTAGGATACCGGTCAGGTTAGGCTATGGGAAAAGGTTAGGCCAGAGGAAGAGGTTAGGCTAGGGGAAATATCAGGCTAGGGAAAAACGTTAGGCTAAGGCTGAAGGGTAGGCCAGGGTATATGGTTAGGCCAGGGTAAAAGGTAAAGCGAGGAGAAAGTTAGACTACTGGAAAACCTAAGCCTAAGGGAAAAGGTTAGGTTGGGGGAAAAGGTTAGGCAACGGGAAAAGCTTAGGTTAGGGAAAATGATAGGCCAAGGAAAAGTTTAGTCTACGCAAAGATATTAAGCTAGGGAAAAGGTTAGGCTAGGGGTCATGTTGGGCTTTGGGAAAAACTTAGGCTGGGGGAAGAGGATAGGCTATGGAAAAAGGATATGCTGGAGGAAAAATTTAGGCTAAGGGAAAAGGTTAGGCTAAGCTAAAACTGAAGCTTAGTTTTAGTTTTTTAGCCTAAAGGCTGTGGAAAGGTTAGGCCTGGCAAAAATGATAGGGTAGGGGGAAAGGTTAGGCAAGAGAAACCTGGAACAAGAAGAATTCGGGGACAGGCCTAAAAGGCAAGGGCAAGGGGGCCCAACCTGGAGGAGAAAGGCAGAGGGGCCCACCCTGGAACGAGATGGGTTCGGGACCATGCCTGGAAGGCAAAGGCAGGGGGGTCCAACCAAGATAGAGAGGGGTTTGGGACCAGGCCTGGAAGGAAAATGCAGAGGCACCAAACCTGAAAGGAAATAGTTTCGGTGTCTGGCCTGGGAGGCAAAGGCAGGGGGAACAAAACCAGAACAAGAATGGTTCGGGGCCAGGCCTGAAAGGCAAAGGCTGGGGAGCCCAACCTGGAAGGCATAGGTAGGGGGTTCAAACCTAGAAGGCAAAGGCAGGGGGGCCCAACCTCGAAAGAGTAGAGCTCATGGCCAGGCCTGTAAGGAAAAGGAGAGGGGCCAGGGGGCAAAAGGGAAATTAAAGGCATGGGGGCGCCAAACCTGGAGCAAGAAGTTTTCGGGGCCTGGCCTGGAAGGCAAAGGCAGGGGAGTGAACCTGGAACGAAAAGGGTTCGGGCCAGGCCTGGAAGGCAAAGAAGCTGGGGGCAAACCTGGAATGAGAAGCGTTTGGGGCCAGGCCTGGAAGGCAAAGGCAGGGGGATCTGACCTGTAAGGCAAAGGTGGGGCCAGGCCTCGAAAGCAAAGGTGTGGGGGGGTCCAACCTGTAAGGCAAAGGTAGGGGGCCCAAAAGTAGAATGAGAAGGGTTTGGGGCAAGGCCGGGAAGGCAAAGGCGGGGGGGAATAAACTGGGAAAGAGAAGGGCTCGGTGCCAGGCCTGGGAGGCAAAGGCGGGGGGACAAACCTGGAACGCGAATGATTTGGGGCCATACCAGGAAGGCAAAGGCTGGGAGGGGCAGGGGGCCAACCTGGAATGAGAGGCCTTCGGGGCCAGGCTGGGAAAGCAAAGGCTGGGGGCCAAGCATGGAACGAGAAGGTTTCGGGGGCAGTCTGGGAAGGCAAAGGTATGGGGGCCAAACTGTAAGGAGAAGCGTTCGAGTCCAGTCCTGGAAGGCACAGGAGCTGGGGCCAAACCTGGAATGAGAAGTGTTTGGGGCCAGGCCTGGAAGGAAAATGTGTGGAGACCAAACCTGGCACGAGAAGATTTTGTGGCCAAGCCTTGAAGGCAAAGTCGGGGGGGGTCCCAACCTGGAACGAGATGGGTTCAGGGCAAGGCCTGGAAGGCAAAGGTGGGGAGTGGGGGGGCAAGCTGGAAGGCAAAGGCTGGGGGTGGGGGGCAAACTGGAACGAGTAGGCTTTGGTGCCAGGTCTGAAAAGCAAAGACAGGTGGCCCAACCTGGAGCAGGAAGGGTTTGGGGCCAGGCCGGGAAGGCAAAGGCAGGGGAGCCCAACCCGACCATGAAGGGTTTGGGGATAACCCGGGAAGACAAAGGCGGTGGGGGGCCCAACCTGGAACGAGAAGGCTTTGGGGCCAAGCCTTGAAAGCAAAGGTGAGGCGACCCAAACTGGAACAAGAAGGGTTCAGGGTCAGGCCTTGAAAGCAAAGGCAGGGGGGCCCAATCTGGAACAAGAAGTGTTCAAGGACAGGCCTTGAAGGTGAAGGCTGGGAGGCCGAACCTGGAACGAGAAGTCTTCGGGGCCAGGCTAGGAAGGGAAAGGCAGTTGGCGGGGGAGACACACACCTGCAATGTGAAGGCTTCGTGGCCAGGCCTGGAAGGCAAAGGTAGCAATGCCAAACCTGGAATGAGAAGGATTCGGGGACACGCCTGGAAGGCAAAGGCTCAGGGCCCCAACCTGGATCAGTAAGGGTTTGGTGCCAGGCCTGGACAGCAAAGGCGGGTGGGTCAAACCTGGAATGAGAAGGGTTCGGAGCCAAACCTCGAAGGCAAATGTCAGGGGTGCTGCCTGGAAGGCAAAGGTGGGGGAGGGGGCAAACCTGCAATGAGAAGGGTTAGGGTCCAAGCCTGGAAGGCAAAGGTGGGGTGTGTGTGTGTGTGTGGGGGGGCAAACATGAAACAAGAAGGGTTCAGAGCCAGGCCTGGAAGGCAAAAGCAGGAGGCCCAACCTGGAACAGGAAGGCTTCTGGGCCAGGCCTGGAAGGCAAAGGGGGGGGTCGAACCTGGAACGAGAAGTCTTTGGGGCCAGGCCAGTAAGGCAAAGGAAGCGGGGACAAACCTGGAACAAGAAGGGTTTGGGGCCAGGCCATGAAGGAAAAGCCCGAGGGGTCCAACATGGAAGGCAAAGGCGGGGGCATCCAACCTGGAACGAGAAGGGTTCCTGGCCAGGGCTGAAAGGCAAAGGCGGGGAGGCTCAACTTGGAACGAGAATGGTTCGGGGCCAGGCCAGGAAGGAAAAGGCAGGGGGGCGGGGGACCCAACCTGGAATGAGAAGGGTTCGGGGCCAGGCCGGGAGGGCAAAGGCAAAGCCGGGGGAAGGTCCAACCTTGAAGGAAAAAGTGGGGGGACCATTCCTAGAACAAGAAAGGTTCTGGTCTAGGCCTGGAAGACAAAGGCGGTTGGCCAGGCCCGGAAGTCAAAGGCGGAGGGGCCAACCTTGAACGAGATGAGTTCAGGGCCAAACCTGGGAGGCAAAGGCTGAGGTGGGGGCAAGGGGGAAAACCTGGAAGGAGAAGGGTTAGAGGCCAGGCCTGGAAGGCATAGATGAGGGGACCAAACATGTAATGAGAAGGGATCGGGGCCAGGCCGGGAAGGCAGAAGCTGGGAAGCCAAATCTGGAATGACAAGTGTTCGGGATCAGGCCTGGAAGGAAAAGGAGGGGGCCATCCAAGCTGAAAGGCAAAGGCTGGGGGGGCCTAAGCTGGAATCCAAAGGCTTTGGGGCCAGGCCAGGAAAGCAAATCCTTGAGGGGGCAAACTGGAATGTGAATGCTTCAGAGCCAGGCCAGGAAGGCAAAGGCAGGAGGCCCAACCTGGCATGAGAAGTCTTCAGGGCTAGGTCTAGAAGGCAGTGGCGGAGATGTCAAACATGGAACGAGAAGGCTTCAGGGCCAGGACTGGAAGGCAAAGGCTGGGGGACCCAACCTGGAACGAGAAGGCTTCAGGGCCAGGCCTAGAAGGCAAAAGCTGGGGGGCCAAACCTTGAACGAGAAGACTTCGGGGCCAGGCCAGGAAGGCAAAGCCTGGGTACCCAAGCCAAACCTGGAACATGAAAGCTTTGGGGTCAGGCCTGGAAGGCAATGGTGGAGGGACCCAACCTGGAACGAGAAGGTTTCGGGGCTAGGCTGGGAAGGCAAAGATGGGGGGCCCAACCTGGAACGCGAAGCCTTCAGGGCCAGGACTGAAAGGCAAAGGCCTGGGGCCCAACCTGAAACGCGAAGGGTTCTGGGCTAGGCTGGGAAGGCAAAGGTGGGGGGCCCAATCTGGAGCTAGAAGGGTTCAGGGCCAGGCCTGGAAGGAAAAGAAGCAGGGTGTCCAACCTGGAAGGCAAAAGCTGGGGGGCCAAACCTGGAATGCAAAGACTTCGGGGCCAGGCTGGGAAAGGAAAGGCTGAGGGGGGAGCAAACCTGGAACACAAAGGCCGAAAAGTCAAATGTGGGGAGGGCCCAACCTGATATGAGAAGGGCTCGGGGCCTGGGCCTGGAAGGCAAAGGCAGGGAGGGGTCCAACCTGCGAAGCAAAGGCAGGTGGGCCAAACCTAGAAAGCAAAGGTCTCGGGCCAGGCCAGGCCTTAGGTTAGGCAAGATGTAAAGTTTAGGATAGGGGTATGTTAGGTTAGGGAAAGGCATAGGCCAGGCGAAACGTTTAGGCCATGGGAAAAGTTTAAGTCAGGGAATAGGTTAGGCTAGAGGAAAAGTTAGGCCAGGGGAAAGGTTAGGCCAGGGGAAGGTAAGCTTGGGTAAAAGGTTAGGCGAGGGGAAAAGCAGGTTAGGCTA
>NW_024396888.1:629449-735992 GCF_004115215.2 Ornithorhynchus anatinus
TAGGTTAGGCTAGGGAAGAGGTTAGGCTAGAGGAAAATGTTAGGCTAGGCGAATAGATTAGGCCAGGGGAAAAGATTAGGCCAGGGGAAAGGTTTAGGCTAGGGAAAAGGTTAGGCAATGAAAAGGTTAGCCTAGGGGAAAAGATTAAGCAAGGTGTAAAGTGTATGTTAGGGGGAAGGTTAGGATAGGCCAGGGGAAAAGGTTAGGCCAGGGGAAAAGGATAGGCCAAGGAAAAGGTTAAGCATAATAGATGATGCTAAGGGAAAATGTTAGGCCAGAGGAAATGGTTAGGCCAGGAGGTAAGGTTAGGCCAGGGGGAAAAGTAAGCCTTTGGGAAAAAGTTAGACTAGGTGTAAATGTTAGTTTAAGGGATAAGCAGGATAGGCTAGGTGTAAAGCAGATTAGGTTAAGTTAGGTGTAAAGGTTAGGTTCTGGGAAAAGTTTAGGCTAAGGGAAAAGGTTAGGCTAGGGGAAAAGGTTAGGCCAGAGAAAAGGTTAGGTCATGGCAAAGATTAGGCTAGGGGAACATGTCAGGCTAAGGGAAAAGGTTAGGCTGGGGAAAGGGTTAGGCCAAGGAAGGTTAGGCTATGGAAAATGGTTGGTCTGGGGAAAAATGTTAGGTCATGGAACAGGTTAGGCTATCGTATATTGCTGGCTAGAGGAAAAGGTTACACTAAGGGAAAAGGTTAGGCTAGGGAAAAAGGTTAGGCCAGGGATAAAGTTAGACCAGGGAGAAAGTTAGGCCAGGGAGAAAGTTAGGCTAGGGGAAGTGTTTAGGCTGGGGAAAAGGTTAGGCCAAGGAAAATGTTAGACTATGGGAAGTGGATAGGCAAGGGGAAAAGCTTAGGCCAGGGGAAAGATTATACAAGGGAAAGGTTAGGCTAGGGGAAATGTTATGGCTAGAGGAAAAGGTTAGGCCAAGGAGAAGGTTACACTAGGGGAAATCTTTAGGCTAGGGGAAAAGCGTAGGCCGGGGAAAAACTTAGGCCAGAGGAAAGGTTTAGGGCAGGGGAAAGGTCTAGAGCGGGGGAAACTTTTAGGGTAGGGGAAAAGGTTACATCAGGGAAAATGTTAGGCTAGGACCAAAGGTTAGGTGAGGAGAAAGGTTAGGTGAGGGAAAATGTTAGGCTACAGGAAAAGGTTAGACTAGGGCAAAGGTTTAGGAGAGGGGAAAGCTTAGGCTACAGGAAAAGATTAGGCAAGGTGTAAAGTTTATATTAGGGGAAAGGTTAGGCTAGGGAAAAGGATAGGCCAGGGGAAAAGCTTAGACCATGGAAAAAGTTTAAGTCAGGGCATTGGTTATGATGGGGGAAAGGGTTAGGCCAGGGGTAAAGGTAAGCCTTTGGGAAAAGCTTAGGCTAGGTGTAAAGGTTGGTTTAGGTCAAAAGCAGGATAGGCTAGGTGTATATGTTAGGTTAGGGGAAAAGCTTGGACTAGGGGAAAGGATTAAGCTAGGGTAAAAGCTTAGACTAAGGGAAAGATTAGGCTAGGGGAAAAGATTAGGCTAGGGGAAAGGATTAGGCTAGGGGAAAAGGTTAGGCTAGGGGAAAAGGTTAGGCTAGGGGAAAAGGTTAAGGCAGGGGAAAGGTTTAAGTCGGGGAATAGGTTATGGTAGGGGAAAAGGTTTGTCCATGGGGAAAATAGGCCAGGGGGAAAGGTTAGGCCAGGGGGAATGGTAAACCTTTGGGAAAAGTTTAGGCTAGGTGTAAAGGTTAGGCTCTGGGAAAAGGTTAGGCCAGGGGAAAAGGTTAGGCTATTCATTCATTCATTCAATGATATTTATTGAGCGCTTACTATGTGCAGAACACTGTACCAAGCGCTTGGAATGTACAAATCGCAACAGATAGAGACAGTCCCTGCCCATTGACGAGTTTACAGTCTAATCATGGGAGATAGACAGACAAGAACAATAGCCATATATAGAATCAAGGGATATACATCTCATTAAAACAATAGCAGTAAATAGAATCAAGGGGGTGTACAACTCATTAAAAAAATAAATAGGGTAATAAAAATATATACAAATGAGTGGATGAGCACAGTGCTGAGGGGAGGGGAGGGGGGAAGTAAAGGGAAAAGGTGGGGAAAAGGTGGCTTAGCTGAGGGGAGGTGAAGGGGTGGGGGTAGAGAGGCAGCAGAGGGACCAGAGGGAAAAGGGGAAGTTCAGTCTGGGAAGGCCTCTTGGAGGAGGTGAGCTCTCAGTAGGGCTTTGAAGAGGGGAAGAAAACTAGTTTAGTGGAGGTGAGGAGAGAGGGCATTCCAGGACAGCAGGAGGACGTGGCCCAGGGGTCAACGGCGAGATAGGTGAGAACGGGGGACGGTGAGGAGGTGGGCAGCAGAGGAGCGGAACGTGCAGGGTGGGCAGTAGAAAGAGAGAAGGGAGGAGAGGTAGGAGGGGGCAAGGTGATGGAGAGCCTTGAAGACTACAGTGAGAAGTTTTTGTTTCGTGCGGGGGTTGATAGGCAACCACAGGAGGTTTTTACGAAGGGGAGTGACATGCCCAGAACGTTTCTACAGGAAGATGAGCCGGGCAACGGAATGAATGATAGACTGGAGCGGGGAGAGACAGGAGAAAGGGAGATCAGAGAGAAGGCTGACACAATCATCCAGTCGGGATATTATGAGAGCCTGTAAGAGTAAGATAGCCTTTTGGGTGGAGAGGAAAGGGCGGATCTTGGCGATATTATAAAGGTGAGACCGGCAAGCCTTGGTGATGGATTGGATGAGTGGGGTGAATGAGAGAGCCGAGTCAAAGATGACACCGAGTTTGCAGGCTTGAGAGAAGGGAAGGATGGTTGTACCATCCACAGTGATAGGGAAGTCAGGAAGAAGACAGGGCTTGGGAGGGAAGATAAGGAGCTCAGTTTTGGCCATGTTGAGTTTTAGGTGGTGGGCAGACATCCAGGTAGAGACGTCTTGGAGGCAGGAGGAGATACGAGCCCGAAGGGAGGGGGAGAGGACAGGAGTAGAGATGTAGATCTGTGTGTCATCTGCATAGAGATGATAGTTGAAGCCGTGAGAGTGAATGAGTTCACCAAGGGAGTGAGTGTATATGGAGAACAGAAGAGGGCCAAGAACTGACCCTTGAGGAACCCCAACTGTTAGAGGATGGGAGGGGGAGGAGGAGCCTGCAAAGGAGACCAAGAATGCATGACCAGAGAGATAAGAGGAGAAGCAGTAGCGGACAGAGTCCATGAAGCCAAGGTGATATAAGGTATGGAGGATAAGGGATGGCCTACATTGTCAAAGGCAGCTGAGAGTCAAGGAGGATTAGGATAGAGTAGAAGCCATGGATTTGGCAAGAAGAGGGTACATGGGTGACCTCTGAGAGAGCAGTCTCGGAAAAAGTGGAGGGGACGGAAGCCAGATTGGAGGGGGTCAGGAGAGAATTGGGAGTTAAGGAATTCTAGGCAGCGAGTGTAGACGACTCATTCTAGGAGCTTGGAAAGTAAGGCGTAGTAGGAGATTAGGGCGATAACTGGAAGGGAAGTGGTCGAGAGAGGTTTTTTTAGATGGGGGGACATGGGCATGTTTGAAGGCAGAGGGGAAGAAGCCACTGGAGAGTGAGCAGTTAAAGATAGAAGTTAAGGAGGGGGGGAGGGGAAGGGGCGATGGTTTTTAGAAGGTGAGTGGGAATGGGGAAAGGGTTAGGCTAGGCGAAAAGAGTGTTAGGCTGAAGGAAAAGGTAGGCTAGGTGACAAGGATAGGACCAAGGGAAAGGTTAAGGGTAGGGGAAACGGTTAGGGCCATGGGATAAGTTTAAGCCGGGAAAAGGTTATGTTAGGGGAAAAGGATATGGCTAGGGGAAAAAGTTAGGCTAAAGGAAAAGCTTAGGCCAGGTGAAAGGGTAGGCCAAGGGAAAAGGTTAGGCTAGGGGAAAAGGTTAGGCTAGGTATAAAGGTTTGGTTAGGGGAAAAGTTAGCTAAAAATGTTAGCCGTAGGCAAAATGGCTAGGTTAGGGGAAAAAGGTTAAACTAGGGAAAAGATTAGGCCATGCGATATATTTAAGCCGAGAAAAAGGTTATGTTAGGGGAAAAGGATAGGCCTAGGGCAAAAGGTTAGGCTAGGGAAATAGATTACGGCAGGGGATAGGTTGGGCTTGGTTTAAAGTTTAGGTTAGGGGAAAACCTTAGGCTAGGGGAAAGGGTTAGGCTAAGGGAAAATGTTAGGCTAGGGGAAACCATTAGGCTAAAGGAAATGGTAAGCCTAGCGGAAAAGGTTAGGCCAGGGAGAAGTTTAGACCAGAGGAAAAGTTTAGTCCAGAGGGAAAGGTCAGGCAAAGGGAAAAGTTTAGACTAGGAAGAATGTTAGGCCAGGGAGAAGGGAAGGCTAGAGGATAGGCTACGGGATATGTATAGGCAAGGGGTAAAGTTTAAGTTAGGGGAAAAGATTAGGCTAAGGGAAAATGTTAGGCCAGTGGAAAAGTATAGACCATTGGAAAAGATTAGGCTAGGGGAAAAGATTAGGCAAGGGAAAGATTTGGCTAGGCAACTGGCTAGGCTAGGGATAATGTTAGGCTAAGGGAAAAGGTTAGGTCTAAGGGAAAACGTTAGGGCTAAGGGAAACAGGTTATGCAAGGTGAAAATTTTAGGTTAGGGGAAAAGGTTAGGCTAGGGGAAAAGATTAGGCTAAGGGAAAAGGTTAGTCTTGGGGAAATGCTTAGCCTAGGGGAAAAGGTAAAGCCAGGGAAGGGGTTAGGCTACAGAAAATGGATAATCCTAGTGGAAAGGGGTAGGCCAGGGTAAAGTCTAGGCAAGGGAAAGGTTAGGCTAGGGGGAAAAGGTTAGGCCACGGAAATGCTTAAGCCAGGGGAAAAGGTTTAGGCCAGGGGAAAAGGTTAAGCTACGGGTAAAGGATAGGCTAGGGGAAATTTTAGATTGGGGAAAACATTAGGCTAGGGGAAAAGGTTAGGCTTGGGGAAAAGTTAAGCCTAGGGGAAAAGGCTAGGCCAGGGGAAACGTTAGGCTACGTGAAAATGTTGAGCTATGGGAAATGGATAAGCCAAGGGAAAAATCTAGGCGAGGGGAGGCCACAGGCAAAGATTAGCCCAGGGGAAAGGTTAGGCTTTGGGAAAAGGTTTGGCCAGGGGAAAAGTTTAGGCTAGGGAAAATGTTAGGCTGGGGGAAAATGTTAGGATACGGAAAAAGGTTAGGCCAGGGTTAAGCTTAGTCCAGGGGAAAGAATTAGGCCAGGTGAAAAGTTTAGGCTAGGTGAAATGTTTATGCTAGGAGAAAAGGTTAGGAGGGGGAAAAGGTAAGACTATGGGAAATGGATAAGCAAGGGGAAATGGTTAGGTTAGGGGAAAAAGTTAGGCTAGGAGAAAAGGTTAGGCTAGGATAAAGGTTAGGCTAAGATAATAAATTAATGTTGGTATTTGTTAAGCTCTTACTATGTGCAGAGCACTGTTCTAAGCGCTGGGGTAGATACAGGGTAATCAGGTTGTTCCAAGTGAGGCTCACAGTTAATCCCCATTTTATAGATAAGGTAACTGAGGCACATAGAAGCTAAGTAACCTGCCCACAGTCACACAGCTGACAAGTGGCAGATCTGGGATTCGAACCCATGACCTCTGACCTCCAAGCCCAGGCTCTTTCCACTGAGCCACGCTGCTTCTCTATAAGATAAAGCTTAGGCTAAGGAAAAAGATTAGGCTAGGGGACAAGGTTGGGCTAGGGGAAAAGGTTAGGCTGGGAAAAGGTTAGACTAGGGGAAAAGGTTAGGTCAGGGAAAAGGATAGACTAGGGGAAAAGGTTAGGATAGGGAAAGGTTAGGCTAGGGGAAAAGGTTATACCAGGGGAAAAGGGTAAGCCAGGGTAAAAGATTAGGCAAGGGAAAGGTTAGGCCAGGGGAAAAGGTTAGACCAGCGGAAAGGGTTAGGCCAGGGGAAAAGGTTAGGCCAAGCAAAAACGTTAAGCATTATAGGTTATGCTAGGGGAAAGAGTTAGGCCAGGGAGAAAGGTTAGTCTGGGGGAAAGGTTAGATAGGGGAAAAGGTAAGCCTTTGGGAAAAGGTTAGGCTAGGTGTAAAGGTTACTTAGGGGAAAGCAGGATAGGCTAGGTGTAAATCTTAGGTTAGGGGAAAAGCTTGGGCTAGGGAAAAGGGTTAGGCTAGGGGAAAGGTTAGGCCAGGGGAAGGTTAAGCCAGGTGAAATGTTAGGCCAGGGGAAAGTAAGCTTCAGCCCCTCTGCTCACCCTCTCTTCCTCTCCTGCCATAGCCTTTTAATAATAATAAAATATAATAATAATGTTGGTATTTGTGAAGCGCTATATGCAGAGCACCGTTCTAAGTGCTGGGGGATACAAGGGTGATCATGTTGCCCCCACATGGGGCTCCCATTCTTTTCCCTTTTACAGATGAGGTACTGAGGTCCAGAGAATTGAAGTGACTTGCCCAAATCACACAGCTGGCAAGTGTCAGAGTTGGATTCGAACCCACTGACCTCTGACTCCTAAGCCCGAGCTCTTTCCCTGAGCCATGTGGTTCTCTAATCACTTTAATCATCCACACATGCCCCTATCACTTCCTTAGAGGTGGAAACTCAGCGCTTCTGCACCCTCCCTAAAGGAAGAACAGATTCACAGCCAGGTAGTATAAGAAGCTCTGGTAGGGAAAGTGTCTGGTCCCTCTCTTCCCATCACCAGGACCCCTATAGACATCCACCTCCAGATGGCTCTGAATTGAGTTTACGGGAGGCTCCTGTAAGACCAGCCTGCCATCCATGTCTCATGTAGACCACATCACCTCAAAAATCCCCACTCAGCCTCCCACCTACATAGTGGCCATACAGTGGTCTCCCCAGAACTTAAAGAGCCCTACTGAAATTGTTCTTTTCCAGTAAGCCTTCCCTGACTAAAACTCACATCCTCCCCACGCCCAGCCCCAGCACATACACAACACACACACACTTTATTTACCTTTCAACTCACCCATGCACTTATGCTCACCCACCGAGCAGTGAACTATACACCCCACAACAATTAGTTATATATCCTTCTACTTAGATCCTTACCTTACCTGCATTGTATTAATTGGGTCCTCCCCATTCATCTGATGCTGGACCTATAAATCGAAGGGGAACTCTGGTAGTAGTGGGAGACAAGCATATCTTGAAGTGTAAGGGAAGGAGAGCAGAAAAGTGGGCTCAGGTCTGTTAAGGTGGTGAGTCAGGGCTGCAGTGAACATGTCTGTTCATTCTGTTGTACTGTACTCTCCTAACCATGTAGTACAGTGGTCTACACATAGTAAGCACTCAGTAAACACCACTGATTAATTGCAGGAAGGGTCTCTTGGAATTTCCACCGTCGCAGAGAAAGGCTGGAGAACAAAGATGCAGTTTGAGTGGCCTGAAGCCTTCTGAATGGAATTAAGGCCCTTCACCCCCATACCACTTCCCTCACATACACGAATAAAGTTGGGGAAAGAGGGGAAAATTATACCTCACATAGCCTGCCAGAGACACCTTTAAGGAAATTACCTGGCCCAAAAGAGCCCTAGTAAGCAAGCCAGAAAGCAGATTCAAGTACCCCAAACTCCACACCTCCTTCAACCCCAAAACTTCCTCTTATCCTCCTACCCACAGCCCCTAAAGTTTAAAACCAACACATCCAAATAGTCGTCATGCTCTGGAGGCTTATATAGGCCGGGGGAGGGAAGGGGGCGGGAACAGCCTGATGTCAGTAATCCACCTGGTTGGAAACAGCTGGGTTAGAGATCAGGTGTCCCGGGAGGAAGCCCTAGCAGCTTCATTGCAAAAGGGGATGGCTTTGGGGATGATAGGGTAGGATGGGATAGGGGAAAAGGGATAGGATTGGATTGAATCTCTACTAGCATGAAAGGATTTGTCCAGGGAAACACGAATTACAAACAGCTCTCCTTGGGTGTCTCACCTTTGGCCTGACCCCCACCCTACTTTTCTTTCCTGTGTGAGTTCCCTCCTCACAGCCCCCACATCCGACCTGCTGACACTGGACTCCAGGAGTAGTCAGAGAAGTCTGGTCCTGTAAAGCAGAAAAACCATCACTCTCCTCTCCACCTTCAGAGCCCTCCTAAAATCACATCACCTCCAAGAAGTTTTCCCCAGCTAAGCCCTCATTTCTGCTATTTGACACAGACGGGAGTGAGAGAAGAGGAAAAGAGCTGATTTGGGTTTTATTTTGTGCATGTGTGTTGTGCTTTAATGTTTCGTTGCTCTTAATGTGTCTGTCTCTAGTCATTCTCAGAGCTGGAGTAGGAGGCATAGAAGATTGCAGACCACTTAGTATCTTTAAGGGGGTTGAGGGGCAAATACCATTTCTACGTCTGAGCCAACAAGACTGACCCATGCTCCCCCTCACCCACCTCCTGCTCCCTCCAAAACACAGGACTCACTGCAGAACTCTCCTCTGGGTAGGAGGCAGTAGAGTTAGGGTCTAATGGAAGCAAAGTTTCACTACACCTTCCCCACCAGTCCTGACTGAAACACATCTGGAGTTGTGGAACCTGACCTTAAGTGACACGTGGATTAGTGAGGGGCCAGGTTCCCTCACCCTGCCCTTTGCCCTGCTCTCTGCTTCTGTGGCCAAACCCTTCAGTCTTCCACAGATTCTGCTGTCTCATAGCTGGAGAAGGAGGGGTAGGAGATTGCAGACAACATAGGTTTCTTTGGCAGACACCATTTTCCCTCTTCTCCACCAAACATTAAATCTATCATCTGGAAAGGTGAGGGTTAAAGGCAGAGCACCTCACTAAGATGATTGCAATAATATGCCTTTATTTGTTTATTCATTTATTTATTTTATTTATTTATTTACTTATTTAAATTAATGTCCGCCTCCCCCTCTAGACTGTTAGCTTGTTATGGGCTGGGAATGGGCTTGGGTACACTCCCAAGCGCTTAGTACAGTTCTCTGCATACCGGAGGTACTCCATTAATCCCATTGATTGACTGAAGATGCAGAACTGCATACACACTGGATAGAATTCAGTTTCTGGTAAAATACCTGCCTTCTATCCTTCCAGCCCACACTGCCATGAACTCGATTTCAGGCAGGAATCTGCACAACGTTGCTTCTCAGAGAGCAATAGGGGAGACACCCTGATCTCCTCCAGATATTAGAAACCACAGACCTCCACACCGAGCCCAAAAGGGTCCCTTCTCCGGAGAATGAGGCTATGCAGTGACCGTGCAGTCTGGACTGGAGTCCCAGAGAGGCTTGACCCATCCATAGAATTAAGGGCCCTGGGTCTTATCAGTCCCTGGCAAATCAGACAGAACTAGCTTCCTGCACAGACCCCAGGCCCCTGTTCTTCCATGAGTGGCATCCAGCTCATCACTCTTCTTCCCCTCATTATCCACACACACACACACACCCCACACACTCCCCTTTGGGGTAACAATGCAGTCCATTCAGTAAGAGGGAAAATCTGGGAGTTGAGTCTGCCCACAGCATAAGAGAGATGATCTCTGTGACTGAGGAGAAACCCTGAGCAACTGTTCTGGAGAGATGTCCCTGAAACCAGAACCACCCTCGGGTCTGACAGCAGCAGCTTGCCTGGTGGCACTAATAGGAATTCTGGGTAGCTGTGCCTATTGCCACCTGGTGGCAATAAGCATTGGCCTGAAAGGCTGCCCTTCTCAATAGCCCCACGGTGAAACTTGCTATTGTTCTGTGAGGCTTCGCCTCTCTATCACCCCCCGGGTGGCACTGATCTTTTTTATGGTGCTTGTGAAGCTCTCACTATCTGCCAGGCACTTTACTAAGCACTGGGATAGGAAGAAGCCCATCGGTTTGGACGTAGTCCACATTCCACATGGGACTCACAAGTCTCAATCCCCATTTTAGAGGGGAGGAGAGTGAGTTGACGTGCCCAAGGTCTCCCAGAAAACAAGTGGCAGGGACTGGTTTAGGCGCCAGGTCCTTCTGACATTTAAGTCCGAGCTGTAGCCACAAGGTGGCGCTGCTTCTTTCCTAGATGGTGATTCTGGGCAGCCGCGCCACTCTATCGCCACATGCTGGTACTTTGCTCCAACAGCGCTGGTTCTCTCTTTGGGCCTTCATCTTGTCTGTGTCGCTTCCGACTCCTTTTCCCTCTCCACCTAGGCCAGACCCCCACTCTCCCTTTCTTCAGAGCATTATTAAGGTCTCAACCCCGCCAGCAGGCCCTCTCTGATTAAGCCCTCTTTCCCCCCTAGCTTCTTCGCCCTTCTGCGTCAACACCCTTGTATCTATAACCTTTAGACATCTGCTATTTGCCTTGCAGCATTTATGTGCATATCTGTAAACTACGCACTCTGTGAACAGAAGTGCAGTGGGTGTGAGCACAGAAGGGGTAGTTAATAGTAATAATAAAAATAATGATAAATAATAATTGTGGTATTTCTTTAGCGCTTAAAATATGCCAGGCACTGTATTAAGCATTGGGGTAGATACAAAAGAAATTGGGTTGGACACAGACTTGTCCCACGTGACGCTCGCGGTCTCAAGACCCATTAGACAAATTTGGTAACTGAGGCACAGAGGAGTGAAGCGATTTGCCCAGGGCCACATGGCAGACAAGTGGCCGAGCCAGGATTAGAATGCTTTACCTTTAGACTTCCAGGCCTGTGCTGTAGCCACTAAGGAAAGAACGAGGTGAAAACATACTGGTGATTACTGAGCGTGGAGTGTGTGCTGAGAACAGTAAGACGTGCTGGAGGAGTACAATACTGAGTTATTATGCTATATGTTAAACACTTACTATGTGCCAAGCACTGTTCTAAGCGCTAGGGTAGATGCGAGGTGTTCAGTTTGTCCCACATGGGGCTCACAGTCTTAATTCCCATTTTATAGATGAGGGAACTGAGGAATGGAGATGTTAAGTGACTTGCCCAAGGTCACACAGCAGACAAGTGGCAGAGATGGGTTTAGAACCCACATCCTCTGACTCCCAAGCCCGTGCTCTTGCCACTAGACCTTGTGGTTGTGGGCAGAAATGTGTGTTGTCCTATGTTACTCTCCCAAGCGCTGTGTGCAGTGCTTTGCACACAGTAAGCACTCCATCATGTCTGGCGTTGTGAGATCTGGTGTTATGGGATCTGGTCCCAGAAGACCCGCCTCAGTGAGTGACTATGGAGGCCCAATTCTCCCCATCCTGCCCTCTGTCACCCGCTAAAAATCACATCTGTTGGACACTTCAGACTCCAGGAGAGCCATTTGTCTGATAGAAAGGGAGAGATGCGGAGGGGCCGGGGGGCGGGGAGGGGGTGGGGCAAAACCATCTAGGTTACCAACATGAGTCTTCCTGAAATGTGGGTTTTCCAGTAGAGGTGAGGATTGACAATTGCAGCTATGCCATCGTGGCTTAGTGGAAAGAGCACAGGGTTGGGAGTCAGAGGTCGTGGGTTCTAAGCCCGGCTTCACCACTAGTCAGCTCTGTGATTTTAGGCAAGTCTCTTAACTTCTCTGTGCCTCAGTTACCTCATCTGTAAAATGGGGATTGTGACTGGCAGCCCCACATGGAACAAGCCGATGACCTTGTATCTATACCAGAAGTTAGAACAGTGCTTGGCACATAGTAAGTCCTTAAGATATACCATCGTCATTATTATCTCCCAAGCAGTGTGGTTTAGTGGAAAGAGCACGGGCTTGGGAGTCAGAGGATGTGGGTTCTAATCCCATCTCTGCAACTTGTCTGCTATGTGACCTTGGGCAAGTCATTTAACTTCTCAGTGCCTCAGTTACCTATCTGGAAAATGGGGATTAAGACTGTGAGCCCCACGTGGGACAACCTGATTACCTTGTATCTATCTCAGTGCTTGGCACATAGTAAGCACTTAAATACCGTAATTATTATCATTATTATTATTAAGCAGACTATTACATCCTGCAGCTCAAAACCCTTAACTAACCCCATCTTCATATTCCCAATTCCATTAGTCATTCTCCAGGAACTGGATGCCCAGAACAATGAACGACTGGACATAATTTGACCCCTGCACTCCTGCTGTAGAACTGAAGTCCACAAGGCTCTGATCCTCAAAGAGGAACAGAGGTGACATGCTAATGCCACCCTGTCCTACTTGTCCTACTTCTCCCTCCCCACAACCCCCAGAAGCCACCACTGGCAAGGCCACAAACGCCCCTTCTCTGGGCCTGAAACTATGCCAGTTGAGTCTGCAGACAGGACTGAGGGCAATGGGAGGTTTGATCCATCTAGAGAATGAGGGGCCCCAGATCTTCTCCGTTCCACAATCGGGTCAGAAAGAACCAGTTCCCTGCACAGAGTCCTAGGTCCCATTTCCAGAACCAGCCTCTATGCTGGGAGTGGCAGCCCCTTCCTCTCTCCTCCTCCTCCAGAGATGAACTTGGAAACATGGAAATTCAAACACAAACATATTCACCAATCACAACGAAGACCTTTGCTTTGAGGTGGCCGCACGGTTCCTGACTCCATCACTCCACGAGGATTAGAGTTGGGAAATGCATTGTGGTGAATACGGAGGGGATCCCCAATTTGATAGGAGCTACCACTATCACACGTGGAGGGGGTCCCCAGTTGTCGACAGAGGTGTGCAGAGCTTCAGGTCTGCTCAGTTGGTCAAGCCAAAGCCAGCTCCTTGCACCGAGCCCCAGTTCATGTGTCCAGAACCAGCTGTCCTGCTGACTGTGGCAGCTCCCTCCTCATGACTCTCCCCAAAGCTAAGCCCATCTTTCATGCATGCAAGCACACATGCACACACACAGTCCTTTGAGTGGGACTGAATTACAGAGTTCCATCTTTCATTGGTGGGGTGCATTTGGGAATTTATGTGACTGCCCAAGTACAGGGGGATAAACTTGAAGGGGGGAGAGTTGTGATGAGCTGCAACTGCAGAGGGAGCAGTAGCCTGTAGGATTCTTCCCTTGGTCATCCAGACCCAACCTGCAGAGTTCTGGAGGAGAAGATATGTGGGGCTTTCCTTCTCCCAAGGCTTAGAGCCGACTGGGCCCAGGATCAGGGGTCTTGGAACTCACCATAAATGCCTCCTCTGAAGATGGGGAAGAAGATCCTCAGTCTTATGGGAGAAAGGCAACACTGGAACCATCCAGCTAATTAACTAAGCCAGTTAATTTCCCCCCTGCACTGCACTTAGCAGGTCATTGGGTATTTCGATTCTGCTGCTTTGGATGCTTCTGCTGACAGGAGCTGAGTTGGGAAACATCAGTCAAACAGGCCCTGACTCTGCAGCAAACAAGCCATGACATCAAGAAAAGTCCTTTGGCATCAGGTTCACAGAGCAGGCGATCAGGTGATGATGCCAAAAGACTCGTCCCGTGAATTAATCAGTGATGAGTTTCACTCGGGGAGTCCAACAAACACACACAATTCCCCCAGGCTTTAACCACTTGATCAATCAAATCAATGTAATTTATTGGGCGCGTAATGTGTGCAGAGCAGTGGACTAACAGCTTGGGAGTGGACAATAGAACAGAGACGGTAGACATGTTCCCCGCCCACAGTGAGCTTATAGCTTAGAGGGATGGTCTAGAGTCAATCAGCCATACTTATTGAGGGGTTACCGTGTGCTGAGCACTAGACTGAGCACAAGGGAGAGAACAATACAATAAAGTCGGTAGACCTGTTCCTGCCCACAATGCGTTTACCTGGATGTTTGTAGCAGGAAAAAGGATGAGACATGATTTGGAAGTTCTCTTCAGTGAGAAGTAACACTCTCGTTTCACCTTTCTGAATGCTCCTTTTGTTCCAGTGGTATTTGTTAAGCCCCTTATTATGTGACGGGCACTGTTTTAAGTGCTGGGGCAGATATGAGCTGATCATGTTGGACAAAGTCCATGTCCCACATGGGGCTCACAGTCTTAATCCCTATTTTAAGCTCGTTGAGGGCAGGGAATACAGGACTGGATTAACCAGTATCTACCCCGGCATTTAGTTCTGTAGTGGTAATGGTATATGTTAAGTGCTTACCATGGACCATGCACTGTTTTCAGCATGAAAGTAGATACAAGCTAATCAGGTTGTATACAGTCCATGTCCCACGTGGAGCTGACAGTCCTTATCCCCATTTTACAAATGAGGTGACTGAGGTAGAGGGAAGTGAAGGGACTTGCTCAAGGTCACACAGCAGACAAGCGGCAGAGCTGGGTTCAGAAGCCAGGTCCTTCTGACCCCCGGGCCCAGACTCTCTCCATTAAGCCACTCTGCTTAGCACTTAAATGCCATTATAATAACAATAATGACATGGCTTCAGTTACCACGACAGTATGAATGACTCCCAAATCCATCTCTCCAACCATCTGCCGCTTGAGAGTGGGAAAAGCTTTTTCATTCTGTACAGTATCTTCAAGCCATCAGTTATGATTCCATTCTATTATTATCAACTCTCTATAATTTATATTAATGTTAGTCTCCCCATCTAGACTGTAAGCTCGTTGTGAGCGAGGAACCTGTTTTCCAACTAAGATGTACTGTACTCCCCCAACTGCTTCGTACAGAGCTCTGCACACAGTAAGCGCTCGATACCTTTGAGTGTGAATGTATCGTGATTTTATAACAATTATAACGTTTCCACAAAGATTTGGATAGACTCTCTGCAACATCCAGAAATACTAGCATCCAAATGAGTGACTATAATAGGGATATTTTGCCATTCAAAATTGGAAGAAATAAAAGTTATTACAAGTCATGGTATTAGCTCCACATGGGACTCGATTTGCTTATTTCCACCCCACCTCTTGATACAGTGCTTGGCACATAGTAAGTGCTTAACTAATGCCCTTATTATTAATAATTAAAATAATAATAATTAAAAAAAGGTAATTCAATACCTCTTCCCCCTTCTTTTTATACTGTGAGTTCCATGTGGGACAGGGACTAAGCCTGTCCTGATATTTTTCAATCTACCCCAGGGTTTGGTACAGTGCTGGGCACATAGTGGGCATTTAACAAATGCCACCACAATTATTATTATGACGGTGCGGTTGGGAGCCAGCTGGTTTCTTAACAGATTTTTGTCCTCTCTCTCCTTCCCCTGCCTTGTAAACTAGAGGAGTGTGGTTTGGCTCCACAGACTGGACCTGGCCAAAGAGGCCACATGGGAGATGAACCAATAGGGTTTATTTTTCTACAGAAACGTTCTGGACACGTCACCCCCCTCCTCAAAAATCTTCAGTGGTTGCCTATCCACTTCCATATCAAATGAAAACTTCTCACTATTGACTTTAAAACTCTCCAACACCTTGACCTTTCCTACCTCACCTCTCTTCTCTCCTTCTACATCCCAGGCCACACACTCTGCTCTATGGTGCTAACCTTTTCACTGTGCCTCCATCTCCCCTGTCTCGCTGCTGATCCCTTGGCCTACGTCCTACCTCCCGCCTGGGACGCTTCAATATGACCAATTGATTCACTTGATTGATCTGGGCCTCCCTCTTCAAAACTGCCAATCTCTCTTCCTCCCTTCAAAGCCCTACTGAAGGTGCATCTCCTCCAAGAGGCCTTCCCAGACTAAGCCCCCCTTTTCCTCAGCTCCCACTCCCCTCTATGTCACCATGACTGGAGCAACTTTTCTCTTTCCCCACTCTCCCTGCCCCTCAGCCCTTATGAATATATCTATAATTTTATTTATATACATTGATGTCTACTTACTGGTATTGATGTTTGCCCCTCATCCCCCTAACACACACACACACACACACACAGAGACACTCACTGTGAGCCTGTGGTGGGCAGGAATTGTCTATCTTTACTGCTATACTGTACCTTCTAAGCACTTAGTAAAGTCCTCGTTCACAGTAAGCGCTCAATAAAAATTAACGAATGAAATTTGTGCAGAACCAATTTACCAAGCGCTTGGGAGAGTTTAATGGATCTGGTAGACAAGATCCCTGCCTTGGAGCATCTTACGTGTTAGTAGGGGAGACAGACAGTAAAAGAAAATTACAGGTAAGCAGGATTTCTGGGGCACAAGTGCATTTGTGTGTGAGCAAGCATCCGCACACGTGTGCTCTTGAGCGCTATCTCTGCATGGGTGTGTACTTGTGTATTTTGAGTTGTCTGTTTTGGGGTGCTTGCCTATGCATATGCCCACATATTGTGTCTCCATTCCCTGTGTGTGTGAGCTTGGTGAAAATTCCGTCATGGGCCTGGGAATCAGGTCATGGGTTCTAATCCCAACTCTAACACTTGGCTGCTGTGTGGCCTTGAGCAAGTCACTTCACTGTGTCTTTTCTCATCTGTAAAATGACAAGACAGAGAGCCCCATCTGGGACAGGCACTGTGTCCAACCTGAATTGCTTGTGTTCCACCCCACCCCCTCACTGCCTACCACTTGGTGTTAGTGCCTGGCACATTGTGGGCACTTAAATACCACAATTAATCCCAACTCTGCCATTTGTCTACTGTGTGATCTTGGGCAACTGACAACTTTTTGGGCTTCATTTGTCTCACCTGTAAAATGGGGTTGGAGATTGGGTGCCCTGTATGGGACAGGGACTGTGTCCAATCCCAATATCTGTGTCTTTAATCAAGCTCTTGCTGCAGTGCCTGACATGCTAACCGCTTAACCTGGAATTCGAACCTATGACCTCTGACTCCAAAGCCCATGCTCTTTCCACTAAGCCACGCTGCTTCTCTATTAGAAAAGGGGGAGGGGAAGCAGAGACCCAGAAAGATTGAGGCGTACCACTAAGTCACACAGCAAGTCACTTCAGTCACTTTGATATGAGGGATTGATTCACTAGACTGACTGGGTAGTGGAACCTGGGACAACCTCCATTCTGAGCTCCTGCCTGCCTCCAACCCATTCTACCCCCGTCTCTTGGGCTTAGAGGGTCCTGTCTTCCGCTCTAGTTCTGCCCATGAAAGTACATAGGGGCAGGGAGAAATCTGAGACCCTCCAGGCCATGGGAGCCACATGCCTCTAGAGACCCTGAGGCTGGGTAAGGGGAGAGGGAAGGAGAAAAAGAGGGTGTCATCACCCCCCAAACGTGCAAGGCAAAGGCTGGGAGGCCCAAACTGGAAAGAAAAGGGCTCAGGGCCAAACATGCAATCCAAAGATTGGTGGGGGGCAAACCTGCAAGGAAAAGGCTGCGGGACCCAAACAGGAACCAAAAGGGTTAGGGGTCAAACCTGAAAGGCAATGGCTGGGTGGACCAACCTGCAAGGCAAAAGCTGCAGGGATCAAACTGGAACCAAAAGGGTTCGGGGCCAAACCTGCAAGGCAAAGACTGCCAGGCCCAAACTGGAACCAAAAGGGGTTGGAGCCAAACCTACAAGGCAAAGGCTGCGGGGCCCAAACTGAAATGAAAAGGGTTGGAGGCCATTAGCTGCAAACAAAGGCTGCAGGGTCCAAACCTGAACTAAAGGTTTTCGGGGACAAACTTGTAAGACAATCTCTGGGGGGACCAATCTGGAAAAAAAGAGTTGGGAGCCAAACTTGCAAGGTAAAAGCTTTGGGGCCCAATCCTGAAGGAAAAGGGTTCAGGGTCAAACCTGCAAGGCTTGGAAACAAAAGGATTCGGAGCCCAACCTACAAGGCAAAGGCTACGGGGACTAAACTGGAAACTAAAGCATTCGGGTCCAAACCTGCAAGGCAAAGGCTGAGGAGCCCAAACCTGAAAGAAAGGGTTCAGGGCCAAACATACAAGGCAAAGGTTGGGGGGATAAACAGGCAAGGCAAAGACTGTGGGGACCAAACTGGAACCAAAAGTGTTCCAGTATAAACTAAATTTTCCCTTGGCTAGCCTTTTCCCCTGGCCTAACCTTTTCCTTTAGCCTAATCGTTTTCCCTACCCTAACCTTTTTGCCTAGCCTAACCCTTTCCCCTAATCTAACCACTTTCCATAGCCTAAACCTTTTCCCTTAAACTAGCCTTTACACCTAGCGTAACCTTTTCCCATAGCCTAACCTTGCCCCTCACCCAACTTTTTCCCTCGCCTAACCTTTTCTCCTTGTTTAACCTATTCCCTTTGCCTAACCGTTTCCCCTCACCTAACCTTTCCCCCTAGCCTAACCTTTTCCTCTAGCCTAACCTTTTTTCCTAGTGTAACCTTTATCCCTGGCCTACTCTTTTCCCCAGGCCTAACCTTTTTCCCTTAGCTAAATCTTTTCCCCTAGTCTAACATTTTGCCCTTGCCTTACCTCTTCACCTAGACTAACCTTTTCCATTAGCCTAAACTTCTACCTTGCCTAACCTCTCCCTGGCCTATCCTATCCTAACCTGTTGCCTTAGCTTAACCTTTTCGCCTAGCCAAACATTTTCCCCAATGCTAAACTTTTCCCCTAACCTAACCTTTTCCCCAAACCTAAGCATTTCCCATAAACTAGTCTTTTCCCCTAGCCTAACCTTTTCTCCTTGCCTACTTTTTCCCTTAGCCTAACCTTTCCTCTAGCTTAATCTTTCCCCTGGCCTAACCTTTTCCACTGCCTAACCATTTCCCCTGGCCTAACCTATTCCCCTTGTCTAACCTTTTCCCCTAGCCTAATCTTTTCCTCTAACTTAACCATTTCCCATAACCTAATGATTTCTCTGGCCTAATCTTTTCCCCTCATGTAACATTTTCCCCTTGCCTAATCTTTTCACAGTCTTAACCTTTTCCCCTAGCCTAACCCTTTCACCTAGCCTAAGATTTTCTCTTAACCTAACATTTACAGCTAGCCTAACCTTTCCCCTTGCCAAACCCTTCCCCTAGCCTAATCCTTTCTCCTAGCCCTAATTTTTTCCCTAGCCTAACCTTTTCCCTTAGGCTAACCATTTCCCCTGGCCTACCCTTTTCCTCCGGCATACCCTTTCCCCCTGGCCTAACCTTTTCCCCTGGCCTAACCTTTTTCTCTTGCTTAACCTTTTCCCCTAGCCTAACCTTTCCCCTAGCCTAATGTTTTTGCCTAGCTTAACCTTTTACCTTGGCCTGTCCTTTCCCCTGACCTAACTCTTTAACCCGGCCTTACCTTTTCCCCTATCTTAACCTTTCCCCCTGGCCTAACCTTTCCCCATGGCCTATCCTATCCTCTTGCCTAACGTTTTCCCCAGGTCTAACCTTTTCCCATGGCCTAACCTCTTCCCCAGCCTAACCTTTTCCCTTAGCCTAAACCTCTCCCCTAGCTTAATCTTTTCCCCTAGCCTAATCTTTGTCCTTAGCTTAACCCTTTCCCTTAGCCTAAGCTTTTTCCCTTAAACTAAACTTTACACTTAGCCTAACCTGCTTTTCCCCTAATCTAACCTTTACATCTAGCCTAACCTTTTCCCCAAGACTTAACTTTCCTATCCTTTCTCCCTGGCCTAACTTTTTCCCCTAGCAAAGCCTTTTCCCTGATTTTTCCCATGGCCTATCCTTGTCCCCTGGCCTCTCCTTTTCCCTAGCCTAACATTTCCCCTAACCTAAATTTAACTCTTGCCTAACCTATGCCTTCCTAACCTTTTCCCCTAGCATAAACCATTCCCTGACATCAACTTTTCCCATGGCCTAACCTTCTCCCTCGGCCTTCCTGGCCAGGTCCTGAACCCTTCATGTTCCAGGTTGGGCCCCCCAGCCTTTGTCTTCCAGGCCTGGCCCTAAAGCCTTCTCATTCCAGGTTTGGCCCCGCCGTCTTTGCCTTCCCGTCCTGGTCACAAACACTTCTCATTTACTGTTGGGCAACCCCACCTTTGCCTTCCCGGTCTGGCCCCGAAGCTCTCTAGCTCCAGGAAGGGCCCCCCAGCCTTTGCCTTCCAATTTTAGGGCCCCCCCAGCTTTTGCCTTCCCGGTTGGACCCCCGGGCCTTTTCCTTCCAGGCCTGGCCACAACACCTTCTCGTTTCATGTTGGGTCCCCCCGCATTTGCCTTCCAAGCCTGGCCCCGAAGCCTTGTCATTCCAGGTTTGGCTCCCCAGCCTTTGCCTTCCTGACCTGGCCCCAAATCCTTCTCGTTTCAGATTTGGCTCCCCCTCCTTTGCCTTGCAGGTTGGAGTCCCCCACCTTTTTCTTCCAGTCATGATCTCAATCCCTTCTCATTCCGTGTTGGGCCTCTCCCGCCTTTGCCTTCTCGGCCTGGTCCCTAATCCTTCTCATTCCAAGTTTGCCCCCAATGCCTTTACCTTCCCGGCCTGGCCCTGAAGACTTCTCATCCAGGTTTGGCCCTGAACCCTTCTTGTTTCAGGTTTGGTGCCCCCCCTTTGCCTCCCAGGTTCCCCCCCCCACCCACCCGCCTTTGCCTTTCAGGCCTGTCCCCGAGCCTTTCTTGTTCCAGGTTGGGCACCCCAGCCTTTGACTTCCAGGTCTGGCCCCGAACCCTTTTCGTTCCAGGTTTGGCCCCACCCAGCCTTTGCCTTCCAGGCCTGGCCCTGAACCCTTCTTGTTCCAGGTCTGGCTCCCCCATCTTTGCTTTCCAGGCTTGGCCCCAAACACTACTCTTTCCAGGTTTGGCCCTGAACCCTTCTTGTTCCAGGTTTGCACCCCACTGACTTTGTTTCCCAGCCTGGGCCCCAACCCTTCTCATTCCAGGTTGGGCTCCCCGGCCTTTGCCTTGCAGGTGGGCCACTCTGCCTTTGCTTTCCAGGTTTGGCACCCCCACCTTGGCCTTCCAGGCTAGGCCCTGAACCCTTCTTGTTCCAGGTTGGGCCGCTCCGCCTTTGAGTTCCCGGCCTGGACCCCCGCCTTTGCTTTCCAGGTCAGGCCCCTAACCCTTCTCGTTCTAGGTTGGGCCCCCTGCCTTTGCCTTCCAGGTTTAGCCCCAAACTTTTCTTGTTCGAGGTCACTCCCCCACCTCCCACAATTGCCTTCCTTGCCTGGACCCAAAGCGTTCGTGTTCCAGGTTTGGCTTCTCCGTCCTTGCCTTCCCGGCATGGCCCCGAAGCCTTCTCATTCCAGGTTGGACCCCCCCAAACATTGCCCTCCAGGCTTGGCCCCGACCCTTCTTGTTCCAAGTTGGGCCTGTCTGTCTTTGTCTTCCAGGTTGGACTCCCATGTCGTTTCCTTCCAGGTCTGTCCCCAAAGCCTTCTCATTCCAGGTTGGCCCCCCAGCCATTGCCTTCCTGATGTGACCCCGAAGCCTTCTCGTTCCAGATTGGCTCCCCCTTCCTTTGATTACAGACCTGCCTGGTCCCAAACCCTTCTCGTTCCATTTTGGGACACCCAGGCTTTGCCTTCCATATTCCCCCCACCGCCCCCCCAGCTCTTGCCTTGCAGTTTTGGCCCCGAACCCTTTTCGTTCAAATTTGATGCCCCCTGATTTGCCTTCCAGACCTGGCCCCGAACACTTTTCATTACATTTTGGGACCCCCAGCCTTTATCTTCCAGATTTGCACCGCCCCCAGCCTTTGCCTTGCAGGTTTGGCCCCAACCCTTTTTGTTCAGGTTTGAGGTCTGCAGCCTTTGCCTTGGAGATTTGGCCCCAAACCCTTCTGGTTTCAGTTTAGGCCCCACAACCTCTTCCCTTCAGGTTTTGCCCAGAACACTTTTCGTTTCAGTTTGGGTCCCACAGCCTTTAGCTTGCAGGTTGGGATCCAAACAATTTTGGTACCAATTTGCCCTCCCCAAGGTTTGCCTTGCAGGTTTGTCCCCAAACCCTTTTGGTTCCAGTTTGGGCCCTGCAGCCTTTGTCTTGAAGGTTTGGCTCCCGCCCAGCCTTTACTTTGCAGGTTTGGCCCCGAACCTCTTTGGTCCCACTTTGGGCACCACAGCCTTTGCCTTGCATGTTTGGCCCCAAAACCATTTGGTTCCAGTTTCGGCACCCTAGAGTTTGCCTGCGGGTTTGGCCCTATACTCTTTTCATTCTGGTTTGGGACCCGCAGTCTTGCCCAGCAAGTTTGCCCCTCTACTTTTGCCTTCAGGTTTGGCCCTGAACCCTTTTGTTTCCAGTTTGGGTCCCACAGACTTTGCCTTACAGGTTGGGCCCGGAACTCTTCTGTTTCCACTTTGGGCCCCGCAGCCCTTGCTTTGCAGGTTTCCCCCAGCCACCTCCCCCCCCCCCCACCACACTGCCCCCCGCATCCATTGCCTTGCAGTTTGGCCTCTAACCCTTTTGCATCCACTTTGGGCCCCCTAGAGTTTGCCTTGCAGGTTTGGCCCCGAATGCTTTTTGTTCAGGTTTGGACTCTGCAGCCTTTGCCTTGCAGGTTTGGTCCCCATCCTTTTTCATTCCAGTTTGGCCTCCACCAGAGTTTGCCTTGCAAGTCTGGCCCAACCCGTTTGGATTCAGTATGGGTCCCGCAGTCTTTGTCTTGCAGTTTAACTCAGAACACTTTTGGTACCACTTTGGCCCCCAAGGAGATTGCCTTGCAGGTTTGGTCCTAAACGCTTTTGGAACCAGTTTGGACCCCCTAGAGTTTGCTTTGAAGATTTGGCCCCAAACCCTTTTCTTTCAGGTTTGGGCCCCGCAGCCTTTGCCTTGCACGTTTGGCAGCAAACTATTTTGGCTCCCTTTTGGGCCCCCTAGAGTTTTCCTTGCAGGTTTTTCCCAAACCCGTTTCATTTCCGTTTGCACCCCACAGCCTTTGCCTTGCAGGTTTGCCCCCCCCAGGAATTGTGTTGCAAGTTTGGCTCTGAACCCTTTTGCTTCCAGTTTGGGCCCCACAGCCTTTGACTTGCAGGTTTGGGCCCGAACCCTTTAAGTTCAGATTTGGGCCCCCAGCCTTTGCCTTGCAGGTTTGCCTCCATAGCCTTTTCCTTACAGGTTTGGCCCTGAACCCTTCTCGTTCTAGTTTGGGTCCTGCAAACTTTGTCTTTCAGGTGGGGACCCGAACCCTTCTCATTCCTTTTGAGTCTGGGCAGGGTTTGCAATACAGCTTGGTTCCCGAACGCATTTCGTTCCAGTCTTTGCCCCGCAGCCTTTGCCTTGCAGGTTGGGCCTGAACGCTATTGGTTCGAGTTTGCGTCCTGCGGCCTTGGCCTTCCAGGTGTGGCCCTGAACCCTTTTGCTTACAGTTTGGGCCCCGTAGAGTTTGCCTTGCAGGTTGGGCCAGAATGTTATTGGTTCAAGTTTGGGTCCTGCAGCCTTTGCCTTCCAGGTATGGCCCTGAACCCTTCTGCTTACAGTTTGGGCCCCAAAGAGTTTGCCTTGTAGGTTTGCCCCCTAATCCATGGCCTCGCAGATTTGAGCCCGAAAGCTTTTGGTTCCAGTTTGGGCCCCACAGGCTTTGCCTTGCAGGTTTCACCCAGAACCCTTTTAGTTCCGGGTTTGGGACCCGCAGCCTTTGTCTGGCAGGTATGGCCTCCAAACAATTTTGTTCCAGTTTGGCCCACACAGAGTTTGCCTTGCAGGATTGGCCCCAAACCCGTTTCGTTTCAGTTTGGATCCCACAGCATTTGTCTTTGCTAGCCTAACCATTTCCCTTGGCTAAACATTTTCCCCTAGACTAACCTTTTCCCAGGGCCTAACCTTTTCCCCCAGCCTTACCTTTGCCCTAGCATAACATTTTACCTAGCCTAACCTTTGCCCTTGGCCTAACCTTTTCCCCTGGCCTAAACTTTTCCCCTGGCCTAACCTTTTCCCCTGGACTAACCTTTTCCTCTAGCCTACCCTTTTCCCCTAGCCTAAACCTTTCCCCTAGCCTGAACGTTTCCACTAGCCAAGCTTTTCTCCTAAGCTAAGTGTTTTCCCTTAGCCTAATACTTTCCCTAGCCTATTCTTTCTCCTAGCCTAACCTTTCCCCTAGCCTTACCCATTCCACTGGCCTAACCTTTTCCCCTGGCCTAACCTTTTCCTTGTGCCTAAACCTTTTCCCCTGGCTTAACCTTTTCCTTGTGCCTAAACCTTTTACCCTGGCCTAACCTTTTCCCCTCGCAAAACCTTTCCCCACGCCTAACCTTTTGCCCTAGCCTAACATTTTCCCTGATGTAATATTTTCACCTACCCTAAACCTTTCCCAGCCCTATACTCTTCCCCTACCCTGAGCTTTTCTGCTGGCCTAAGCTTTTCCCTGGCCTAAGCTTTTCCTCTAGCCTAAGGTTTTCCCCTAGCCTAACCTCTCCCTGTCTTAACCTTTTCACCTAGACTAACCTTCTCCCCTAGCCTAACCTTTTCCTCCAGCTTAACCATTTACCATAGCCTAACCCTTGCCCCGACTTAACCTTTTCCCCTAGCCTAAACATTTCCCCTAGCCTAAAGTTTTCCCCTTGCCTAACCTCTCCTTGACCTAACCTTTTCCCCTAGCCTAACCTTTTCCACTAGTCTAACCATTTACCATAGCCTAACGTTTTCCCTGACTTAACCTTTTCCCCTAGCCTAAACATTTCCCTAGCCTAACCTTTCCCTTGCATAATCTTTCCCTGGCCTAAGCCTTTCCCCTTGCTTATCCATTTCCCATAGTCTAATCTTTTCCCTGGCCTAACCTTTTCTCCTAGCCTAAACATTTCCCCGAGACTAACTTTTTCCCCAAGCCTAACTTTCTCCCTGGCTTAATCTTTTCCCCTAGTGTAACCTTTTCCCTTAGCCTAACCTTTTCCCTGACTCAACCTCTTTCCCCAGACCAACCATTTTCCATAGCCTACTCTTTCACCGGCCTAACCTTTTACCCTAGCCTAACCTTTTCTCCTGGCCCAAGCTTTTCCCTTACCTTCTCCCTTTCCCCTAGCCTAAACTTTTCCATGACTTAAGCTTTTCTCCTGCATAACATTTTCTCTGGTCTAACTTTTTCCCCTAGCCTAACCCTTTCTCCTAACCTAAGCTTTTCCCTGAACCTAACCTTTACACCTAGCCTAACCTTTCCCCTAACCTAAAGTTTACAGCTAGCCTAACCTTTTCGCAAAGGCTTACCTTTCCCTCTGGCCTAACCTTTCCCCCGGCCTAACCTTTTCCCCTACCAAAATCTATTCCCCAACTTAAACTTCTCTCATGGCCTAAGGTTTCCCCCGGCCTATCCCTTTCTATAGCATAACATATCCCCTAACCTAAACTTTACATCTTGCCTAACCTATGCCATCCTGGCCTGGCCCCGAGCCCTTTGCGTTACAGGTTGGGGCCACCTGCCTTTGCCTTTCAGGTTGGACCTCTCCCGCCTTTGCCTTCCAGGCCCAGGCCCCAAGCCCTTCTTGTTACAGGTTTGCACCCCCGACCCCCAGCCTTTGCCTTCCCAGACTGGCCGCTAAGCCTTCGTGTTCCAACTTTGGCCCCCAGCCTTTGCCTTCCCGACCTAGCCCCAAAGCCTTCTCATTCCAAGTTGCCCCGCCCCCCACCCACCTCCTTTGATTCCAGGTCTGGCCTGAACCTTTCTCATTCCAGGTTGGGCCGACCCTGCCATTTCCTTCCAGGCCTGGCCCCGAACCTTTCTCATTCCAAGTTGGGTCCCCCTGCCTTTGCCTTCCAGGCCTAGCCCCGAAGCCTTCTCATTCCAGGTTTGGCCCCCACTTTGCCTTCCAGACCTGGCCCCAAACACTTCTCGTTCCAGGTTTGGCAGCGACCTTTGCCTTTGAGGTTGGACAGCCCCGCCATTTCCTTCCAGGCCTGGCCCCAAACCCTTCTCGTTCCACTTTGGGCCATCTTGCTTTTCCCTTGCCGGTTTGCTCCCTCCAGCCTTTGTCTTGTAGGCCTGGCCCTGAACCCTTTTTGCTCCATTTTGGGTCCCCCAGTTTGTGCTTTCCAGTTTTGCCACCCCCTGCCCCCCGCCCCCTGCCCCAGCCCTTATCTTGCAGATTGGGCCCCAAATCCTTTTCCTTCCAAGTTGGGCCCTACAGCCTTTGCCTTGCAGGTTTGGTCCTGAACCCTTCTCGTTCCTGTTTGGGCCAGGCAGGCTTTGCCTTGAAGGTTTGGCCCAGAACCCTTTTGGTTCCAGTTTGGGCCCCGCAGCCTTTGTCCTCTAGGTTTGGCCCCGAAAGCTTTCTGTTCCAATTTGGGGCCCCCAGTCTTTGCCTGGCAGGTTTTGCCCTGAACGCATTTCGTTCCAGTGTGGACCCTGAAGCCTTTGCCTTGCAGGCTTGGCCCTGAGCCCTTTTCTTTCCAGTTTGGACCCCACAGCCTTTGCATTGCCGGTTTGGCCTCGAACACTTTTCTTTCCAGTTTGGGCCCCCCAGACTTCAACTTGCAGGTTTGGCCCGAATCCTTTTCGTTCCAGTTTGGGCCTCCGAGCCTTTGCCTTCCAGATTTACCCACCCAGCCTCTGCCTTGCAGGCCTGGCCCTGAAATCTTTTTGTTCCAGTTTGGGTCCCATAGCCTTAGCGTTGCAGGTTTGGCTTCGAACCTTTTTTGTTCCAGTTGGGGCCCTGTAGCCTTTGTCTTGCAGTTTTGTCCACCCAGCCTTTGCGTTGCAGGTTTGGCCCGAACACTTTTCATTCCAGTTTGGTCTATGCAGCTTTTGTCTCACAGATTTGTCCCCAAACCCTTTTTCGTTCCAGTTTGGGCACCGCAGCCTTTGCCTTCCAGTTTAGCCCCAAACCCTTTTCATTCCAGTTTGGGCCCCCACGCTCTTGCCTTGCAGTTTTGGCCCCAAAAACTTTTTGTTCCAGTTTGGGTGCTGCAGCCTTTGTTTTGCTAGTTTGGCCCTGAAGCGTTTTCATTCCAAGTTGGACTTCCCTTTTTACCTTGCAGGCTTGGCCCTGAACCCTTTTTGTTCCAGTTTCTGTCCCGCAGCCTTTGCCCTCCAGGTTTGGCCCTGAAAGCTTTTTGTTCCAATTTGGGCCCTGCAATCTTTGCTTTGCAGGTTTGGCCCCGAACCATTTTCTTTTCAGTTTGCCCCCTCCCCCCCCGCTTTTGTCTTGCATGTTTGGCCCCATATCCCTTGCTTTCCAATTTGGGCCCTGCAGCCTTTGCCTTGTATGTTGGCTCCACCCAGCCTTTGCCTTGCAGGTTTGATCCCGAACCATTTTCGTTCCAGTTTGGGCCCTGCAGCTTTTGCCTTGTAGGTCTGGACCTGAACCCTTTTGGTACCAGCTTGCCCCCGCCAGAGTTTGCTTTGCAGGTAATGTCCCAAGTCCTTTTGGTGCCAGTTTGGGATCCCTAGAGTTGCCTTGCAGGTGTGGACCTGAACGTTTTTCATTCTGTTTTGGGCCCTTCAGCCTTTGCTTTGCAGGTGTGGCCCCAAACCCTTCTTGTTCCAGTTTGGGCCCCTAGAGTTTGCCTTGCAGGTTTGGCCCTGAACCATTTTGGTTCTAGTTTGGGCCTCACAGTGTTTTCCTTGCAGGTTTGAGCCCGAACGCTTGTCATTCCAGTTTTGGTCCTGCAGCCTTTGCCTTGCAGCTTTGCCCCCACAGCCTTTGCTTTGCAGGTTTGTGCCCAAACTCTTTTCATTCCAGTTTGGGCCCCAGAGCCATTGCCTTGCAGGTTTGGCCCTGAACCCTTTTAATTCCAGTTTGGTCCCCACAGCCTTTGCCTTCCAGTTTTGCCCCCGCCCCGCTCCCAGCCTTTGACTTGCCGGTTTGGCCCAAACCCGTTTGGCTACATTTTGGGCCCTGCAGTCTTTGCCTTGCATGTTTGGCCCCAAAGAATTTTGGTTCCAATTTGTGCATCCTAGAGTTTACCTGGTAGGTTTGGCCCCGATCACTTTTCATTCAGGTTGGGCCCCGCAGCCTTTGTGTTGCAGATCTGGCCCCGAACCTTTTTCTTTCCAGTTTGGGTTCCACAGATTTTGCCTTGCAGCTTGGGCTTGGTACCCTTTTGTTTCCACTTTTGGCCCCATAGCCTTTGCTTTGCAGGTATGCCTCCCCATCTTTTGTCTTGCAGCTTTGGTCCCAAACTCTTTTGTTTCCAGTTGGGGCCCCACAGCCTTTGCCTTGCAGGTTTGGCCCTGAACCATTTTAGTTCCAGTTTGGGCCCCCTAGATTTTACTGCAGGTTTGGGCCTGAACGCTTTTCATTCAGGTTTTGACCCTGCAGTCTTTTCCTTGCAGGTTTGTCCCCCAACCCTTTTTGTTGCAGTGTGGCCCCCCTCAGAGTTTGCCTTGCAGGGTTGGCCCCAGACTGTTTTGTTTCAGTTTGGGTCCTGCAGCCTTTGCCTTTTGGTACCAGTTTGGCCCCTCCAAGAATTTGCCTTGCAGGTTTGGTCCTGAACCATTTTGGTACCGGTTTGGACCCCCCAGAGTTTGCCTTGCAGCTTTGGCCCTGAACCCTTTTCTTTTCAGTTTTGATCCCGCAGCCTTTGCCTTGCAGGTTTTGACCTGAAGCCTTTTCTTTCCACTTTGGCCCCTGCAGCCTTTGTGTTGCAGGGTCAGCCCCGAACCCTTTTGATTCCAGTTTGCGTCCTGCAGGCTTTGCCTTGCAAGTTTGTCCCCGAATTATTTTCGTTCCAATTTGGGCCCCGCAGCCTTGCCTTGCTGGTTTGTCCCCAAACACTTTTTGTTCCATTTTGGGCCCCGCAGTCTTTGCCTTGCAGGTTAAGCCCCAAATACTTTGCCTTGCAAGTTTGCCCCTTGAGCCTTTGTCTTGCAGGTTTGGCCCCAAACCCTTTTTGTTCCACTTTGGACCCTGCAGTCTTTGACTTGCATGTTTGCACCTCCAGGCTTTCTGTTGTAGATTTGGCCCCAAACCCTTTTCGTTTCAGTTTGTGCCCCACATCCTTTGCTTTGCAGGTTGCTCCCCCAGGCCAGCTTTCGCTTTGCAGGTTTGACTCCGACCTCTTTTCATTCCAGTTTGGGTCTCACAGCCTTTGCCTTGCAGGTTTGGCCCCCAAACGTTTTTGTTCCAGTTTGGTCTCTGCAGAATTTTCCCTTGCAGATTTGGCCCCAACCTGCTTTGTTTCAGTTTGGGTCCCACAGCCTTTGCCTTGCAGTTTGAGCTGGGAATGCTTTTGGTTCCTGTTTGGAACCACCAGAGTTTGCCTTGCAGGTTTGTCCCCTAACTCTTTTCGATCAGGTTTGGGCCCCAAAGCCTTTGTCTTGCAGGTTTGGCCCTGAACACTTTTGTTTCCACTTTGGGCCCCACAGCCTTTACCTTGCAGATTTGGCCCCAAACCCTTTTCGTTCCAGTTTGGGTTCCCCAGACTTTGCCTTACAGGTTGGGCCCCGAATCCTTTTTGTTCCAGTTTGGCCCCCCCACAGAGTATGCCTTGCAGGTTTGGCCCTGAACCGTTTTCGTTTCAATCTGGGCCCCACAGCCTTTGCCTAGCAGGTTTGGCCCCCAACCTTTTTCGTTCTACTTTGGGCCCCACAGTCTTTGCCTTGCATGTTTGGCCCCATACCCTTTTCATTCCAATTTGGGCCCCACAGCCTTTGCCTTGTAGGTTGGCCCACCCAGCCTTTGTCTTGTAGGTTTGGCCCCGAAACCTCTTCCTTCCAGTGTGGGTTCCCCAGGCTTTGCCTTACAGGTTGGGCCCCAAATCCTTCATGTTCCAGTTTGGGTCCCATAGCCTTTGCCTTGCAGGTTTGGGCCCAAACCCTTTCGTTCCAGTTTGAGCCCCACAGTCTTTGCCTTGCATATTTGGCCCCATACCCTTTTTTTCCAGTTTGGGTCCCGCAGCCTTTGCTTTGCAGGTTTGGACCAGAACCTTTTCATTCCAGTTTGGGTCCCACAGCCTTTGCCTTGTAGATTGAACCCCCCAGCCTTTGCCTTGCAGGTTGGATCCTGAACCCTTCTCATTCCAGTCCGGGCCCCTCAGCCTTTGCCTTGCAGGTTTGGCCCCAAACCCTTTTCGTTCCAGTTTGGCCCCCCAGAGTTTGCCTTGCAGGTTTGGCCCTGAACTGTTTTCATTTCAGTTTAGGTCCCACAGCCTTTGCCTTGCAGCTTCAGCCCCTTAACCTTTTGGTTCCAGTTGGGGCCCTGCAGCCTTTGCCTTGCAGGTTTGACCCGGAACCCTTTTGGTTCCAGTTTGGGTCCTGCAGGACCCTTGCAGGTTTGGCCCTAAGCGTTTTTCATTCCAGTTTGGTCCCTGCAGTCTTTGCCTTGCACGTTTGGCCCCGAACCCTTTTGATTCCAGTTTGGGCCCCCTAGAGTTTGCCTTGCAAATTTAGGCCACAACCCTATTTGTCCCAGTTTGGCCCCCCAAGAGTTTGCCTTGCCGGTTTGGCCCTGAACTGTTTTCATTTCAGTTTAGGTCCCACAGCCTTTGCCTTGCAGCTTCAGCCCCTTAACCTTTTGGTTCCAGTTGGGGCCCTGCAGCCTTTGCCTTGCAGGTTTGACCCGGAACCCTTTTGGTTCCAGTTTGGGTCCTGCAGGGCCCTTGCAGGTTTGGCCCTAAGCGTTTTTCATTCCAGTTTGGTCCCTGCAGTCTTTGCCTTGCACATTTGGCCCTGAACCCTTTTGATTCCAGTTTGGGCTCCCTAGAGTTTGCCTTGCAAGTTTAGGCCACAACCCTATTTGTCCCAGTTTGTCCCCCCAAGAGTCTACCTTCCAGGTTTGGCCCCAACCCATTTCTTTTCAGTTTGGGAACCACAGCCTTTGAGTTCCAGGTTTGGCCCGGAAACTTTTTAGTACCAGTTTGGCCCCCCGAGAGCTTGCCTTGCAGGTTTGGCCCTGAACCCTTTTCGTTTAGGTTTAGGCCCCAAAGCCTTTGTACAGCAGGTTTGGCCCCGAACCCTGTCCGTTCCAGTTTGGAACCCCCAGCCTTTGCCTTGCAGGTTTGTCCACCAACCCTTTTCATCCAAGTGCAGACCCCACAGCCTTTGCCTTGCGGCTTTGGCCTCAAACCCTTTGGGTTCCACGATAGGCCCCGCAGCCTTTGCCTTGCAGGTTTAGCCCTGAAACCTTTTGGTTCCAGGTTGGGACCCCTTAATTTTGCCTTGCAGTTTTGACCCAGAACCCCTATTTTTCAGGTATGGGCCCCTCAGCCTTTGCCTTGCAGGTTTGACCCCCAACCCTTTTTGTTCCAGTTTGATCCTCCCAGAGTTTGCCTTCCGGGTTTGGCCCCAAACCATTTCATTTCAATTTGGTTCCTGGAGCCTTTGCATTGTAGGTTTGGCCCGGAACCTTTTTGGTACCCGTTTGGGCCCCCAAGAGTTTGCCTTACAGGTATGGGCCCAAACCCTCTGTTTCCAGTTTGGGCCCCGAAGAGTTTGTCTTGCAGGTATGGCCCCGAACTGTTTTTGTTCAGGTTTGAGCCCCGCAGCCTTTGTCTTGCAGGTTTGGCCCCGAACCCTTTTCATTCCAGTTTGGGCCCCACAACCTTTTCCTTGCAGGTTAGGCCCGGAATGCTTCTTGTTCAACTTTTGGTCCCGCAGTCTTTGCCTTGCAGGTTTGGCTCCGAACCCTTTTGGTTACAGTTGGGCCCCCTAGAGTTTGCCTTGCAGGTTTGCCCACCCGCCCCCATCCTTAGCCTTGCAGCTATGGCGCCGAACCCTTTTGGTTCAGGTTTGGACTCCGCAGCCTTTTCCTTGCAGGTTTGGCTCCGAATCCTTTTGATTCCAGTTTGAGACCCCTAGAGTTTGCCTTGCAGGTTTGGTCACGATCCCGTTTCGTTCAGGTTTGGGCCCCGCAGCCTTTACCTTGCAGGTTTGGCTCCCTACCCTTATTGTTCCAGTTAAGGCCCCCCCCCCCCCCGAGATTGCCTTGCAGGTTTGTCAACGATCCATTTTTGTTTCAGTTTGGGTCCCGCAGCCTTTGCCCTTTGCAGGTTGATCCCAGAAGCCTTTTGGTTCCACTTTGGGCCCTGCAGCCTTTACCTTGCAGTTTTGCCCCCCGATCCTTTGCGATGCAGCTTTGGCCCTGAACTCTTTTGGTTCCTGTTTGGGCCCCCTAGAGTTTGTCTTGCAGGTTTGTCCCCAAAACCTTTTCATTCAGGTTTGGTTCCCGCAGCCTTTTCCTTGCAGGTTTGGCCTCCAATCCTTTTTGTTCCAGTTAGGGCCCCGCAGAGTTTGCCTTGCAGATTTGGCCCCGAACCCTTTTGTTCAGCTTTGGGCCCCACAGCCTTTGCCTTTGAAGATTGTCCCTCTACCCTTTTCGTACCTGTTTGGGTCCTGCAGCCTTTGCCTTGCAGGTTTGGCCCAGAACCTTTTGGTTCCAGTTTGGGTCCGCAACCTTTGCCTTGGAGGTTTGACCCCAAACATTTTTGTTTACAGTTTGGGCCCCATAGAGTTTGCATTACAGATTTGCTCCCCCACCCCCCATCCTTTCCCTTGCAGGTGTGGCCGCAAATCCTTCTGTTTCCAGCTTGGGACCCTTAGAGTTTGCCTTGTAGGTATGGCCCTCAACTGTTTTTGTTGCAGTGTGGCCCACTTGGAATTTGCCATGCTGGATTGGCCCTGATCCCATTTCGTTTCAGTTTGGATCCGCAGCCTTTGCCTTGAAGTTTTAGCCCCTAACCCTTTTCATTCAGGTTTGGGCCCCACAGCTTTTACCTTGCAGCTTTGGCCCCGAACCCCTTTGCTTCCAATTTAGGCCCCGCAGCCTATGCCTTGCAGGTTTGGTCCCGTACACTTTTGGTACCAGTTTAACCCTCCAGACTTTGCCTTGCAGGTTTGTGCCCCAGAGCCTTTGCTTTGCAGGTTTGGCCCTGAACCCTTAAGTTTCAGTTTGGGCCCCGCAGCATTTGCCTTGCAGATTTGGCCCCGAACCCCTTTGGTTCCACTTTGGGCCCCCCCAACCTTTGCCTTGCATGCTTGGCCATGAATCCTTTTGGTTCCAGTTTGCGCCCTGCAGTCTTTGTCATGCAGGTGTGCACCCCCACAGTCTTTGCCTTGCAGGTTTGGCCCCGAACCCTTTTCGTTCAGGTTTGGGCACCATAGCCTTTGCCTCACAAGTGTGGCTCTGAACCACTCTCATTCCAGTATGGGCCCCACAGCCTTTGCCTTGCAGGTTTGGACCAAAACCCCTTTCGTTCCAATTTGGGTCCCACAGACTTTGCAGTGCAGGTTGGGTCCAGAATGCTTTTGTTTCCAGTTTGGGTCCTGCAGCCTTTGCCTTGCAGGTTTGGCCTCGATCCATTTTGGTTCCAGGTTGGGCCCCGCAGACTTTGCCATGCAGGTTGGGCCCCGAACCCCTCTCATTCCATATCGGTCCAGACACTTTGCCTTCAAACTCTGGTCCCGACCCCTTTCGGTACCAGGTTGCCCCCAGCCAGAGTTTACCTTGCAGGTAATGCCCCAAACCCTTTGGGTTCCATTATGGGACCCCTGTCATCTGGTGACCCCAGGCCTTGCAGGTCTGGCCCCAAACCCTTTATGTTCATGTTTGGGGCCGGCTCCCTTTGCCTTGCAGGTTTGCCCTGAAACTTTTTCCCTTTTACTTAATGGACTGCATTGCTACCCCAAATAATAATAATAATATTGGTATTTGTTAAGCACTTACTATGTGCAGAGCACTGTTCTAAGCACTGGGATAGAAACAGGGTAATCAGGTTGTCCCACCTGAGGCTCACAGTCTTGATCCCCATTTTACAGATGAGGTAACTGAGGCACAGAGAAGTGAAGTGACTTGCCCATAGTCAGCTGACAACTAGCAGAGCCGGTATTCGAACCTATGACCTCTGACCCCCAAGCCGGTTCTCTTTCCACTGAGCCACACTGCTTCTCTACACACCCCAAAGAGAATGAGGGGTGTGGAGTGGGAGGTGTGTGTGTGTGAGTGTGTCTATGTGTGTGTGCGAATAATCGGGGGAAGAAGAGTGATGAGGTCGATGCCACTCATGGGAGAACAGGGGCCTGATCTCTGTGCAGGAAGCTAGTTCTGTCTGATTTGCCTGGACTGGTTGCCTGGTGGAACCGGCAGGGCAAACACAGGGAGTGTGGCTGGGGAGCTCACTCTTGCCTTTCTCTTGCCCTCCCAGGCCAGACACCCGTTGGAGCGTGCCGGGGGTTTCGTGGCCACCTCGGGGGGCCACCCCATGCTTGACAAAGCCAGTTCGAGTGAGAAATGCACGTTAGTCATTTGAGGGAGGTGGCGGGGGGCAGCAGCTTGGGAGGACCATTGGAGTAGCCCTCGTCGTCGCCAGGGAAGACTCCTGGACCGAGCTGCTGGACAGCCAGTTGCTGGAGGAAAAGGCCTCCTCCTCTCTTCCCCCAGATCAGCAGGAGGAGGAGGAGGATACTTCTCAGGAGGCTTCAAGAGAGGACACACGGGACACCTTAGTTTTCCCCTAATGACCCCTAACCTTTTTCCTTGGCTTAACCTTTTCCCCTACCCAAACCTTTCCTCCTGGCCTGAACTTTTCCCCTTGGCAAACCTTTTCCCTAGCTCAACCTTTTCTGCTGGACTAACTTTTTCTCCTGGACAAACCTTTTTCCCTGGCCTAATCTTTTCTCCTGGCCTGACCTTTTCTCATGGCCTAACCTTTCCTCCTAGCCAAACCTTTTCTTCTTGTCTGACCTTTTCTCCTAGCCAAACCTTTTCTTCTGGCCTGACCTTTTCTTCTAGCTAAACCTTTTCTTCTGGCCTATCCTTTTCTCCTAGCTAAACTTTTTCTTCTGGCCTATCCTTTTCTCCTAGCCAAAACTTTTCTTCTGGCCTGACCTTTTCTCCTAGCCAAAACTTTTCTTCTGGCCTATCCTTTTCTCCTAGACAAACCTTTTCTCCTCCTCTGACCTTTTCTCCAAGCCAAACCTTTTCTTCCGGCCTGACCTTTTCTCCTAGCCAAACGTTTTCGCCTAGCCAAGTCTTTTCCCCTAGACAAAACATTACTTCTGGCCTGACTATTTCTCGTAGCCAAACTTTTTCCCTGGCCAAACCTTTTCTCCTCATCTGACTTTTTCCCCTAGCCAAAGCTTTTCTTCTGGACTGACCTTTTTTCCTAGGCAAAACTTTTCTCCTGGCCTAACCTTTTTCCCTAGCCAAACTGTTTCCCTGGCCTAAATTTTCCAGCCCGGCCTAACCTTTCAAGCCCAGGCTAACCTTTCCAGCCCGGCCTAACCTTTCCAGCCCAGCCTAACCTTTCCAGTCCGGCCTAACCTTTCCAGGCCGGCCTAACCTTTCCAGGCCGGCCTAACCTTTCCAGCCCGGCCTGACCTTTACAGCCCGGGAAAACCTTTTCTCCCGGCCTAACCTTTTCTTCTGGACAAACCTTTTCCCGTGCCCTAAACCTGTGCCGCAGACGAGCCTTTACCACTCCTGTCCCCGTCTCCCCTAGCCTAACATTTTCCCCTAGGCTAACCTTGTCCCTGGCCTGCACTTTCATTCCTTCAGTGCTATTTATTGAGCAGTGGCCATGTGCAGAGCCCTGTTCTAAGCGCAGAGCTAGATCCAGGGTCAACAGACTGTGCCACGTGGGGCTCACCGTCTTACTCCCCATTTTCCAGAGGAGTTACCTGAGGCCCAGAGACGTTAAGTGACTTGCTGCCAGTCACCTAGCTGAGAAGTGGCGGAGCCGGGCTGCCTTGCCCGTTTCCCCCAAAACCTTTCATTCCCATTTGGGCCTCTCCAGCCTTAGCCTTGCGGGTTTGGGCCCAAAGCCTTACGTTCCCTTCTGGGACTCCCCCCCGCGCCCCGCCCCACTTTGCCATGCTGGCCTGGTCCCGAACCACTTTTGTGCCAGTTTAAGCAAAAAAGGGTTGCTCAGGGCTTCTCCTCGGCTTGGAGCATCCTTTCTCTTGTCCTCTGGGCAGGGTCCACTGCCAGAATTTCCTCTGACTGAATGGACTGCACTGCTATACCCCAAAGAGGAGGGGCCATTTGTGTGTGTTTGTGTGTGTGTGTGTGTGTGTGTGTGTATACTGGAGGGAAAGAAGAGTGATAAGGCTGTGGCCACTGAGCGGAGAATAGGGGCCCGGTCTCTACGAAGGAAGACAGTTGTCTCCGATTGGCCCGGGAAGGAGCAGCCCCAGCCCCGGGTCCCCCTTCCGAGAGAGGCGCTGGCCCCAGGGCAGACCCTCCCGGCCCACCCAGGATCAGCCACGTGGGGCCTGTCCTTAGGGACTGGGATGGGACTCCTTCCGGGCCGAGTGAGGGCGGGGGTTGGGGGGAAGACGACAAAGTGTCGGGTGGAACCGGCAGGGCAAACCCAGGGAGTGTGGCTGGGGAGCTCACTCATGACTTTCTCTTGCCCTCCCAGGCCAGACACCAGTTGGAGCGTGCCGGGGGTTCCCTGGCCATCTCGGGGGGCCACCCCGTGCTTGACAGAGCTGGGTCGAGTGAGAAATGCACGTTAGTCATTTGGGGGAGGTGGCGGGGGGCAGCAGGGTGGCAGGACCACCAGAGTAGCCCTCGTCGTCGCCAGGGAAGGCTCCCGGACCAGACTGCTGGACAGTCAGTTGCTGGAGGAAAAGGCCTCCTCCTCTCTTCCCCCATTTGAGCAGGAGCAGGAGGAGGATACTTCTCAGGAGGCTTCAAGAGAGGACACACGGGTCACCTTAATTTTCCCCTAATGATCCTTAACCTTTTTCCTTGGCTTAATCTTTTCCCCTAGCCAAACCTTTCCTCCTGACCTAAACTATTCCCCTTGGCAAACCTTTTCCCTAGCTCACCCTTTTCTGCTGGCCTACCTTTTCCTCCTGGACAAACCTTTTTCCCTGGCCTAATCTTTTCAACTGGCCAGACCTTTTCTCATGGCCTTACCTTTCCTCCTAACCAAACGTTTTCTTCTTGCCTGACCTTTTCTCCTAGCCAAACCTTTTCTGCTGGCCTATCCTTTTCTCCTAGACAAACCTTTTCTCCTCGTCTGACCTTTTCTCCAAGCCAAACCTTTTCCTCTGGCCTGCCCTTTTCTCCTAGCCCAAAGTTTTCGCCTAGCCAAATCTTTTCCCCTAGCCAAAACTTTTCTTCTGGCCTGACTTTTTCTTGTAGCCAAACTTTTTTCCCTGGCCAAAACTTTGCTCCTCGTCTGACCTTTTCCTCTAGCCATACCTTTTCTTCTGGACTGACCTTTTCTCCCAGCCAAACCTTTTCTCCTCGTCTGACCCTTTCCCCTAGTCAAATCTTTTCTTGTGGCCTGACCTTTTCTCCTAGCCAAAGCTTTTCGCCTGGCCTAACCTTTTTTCTTAGCCAAACTGTTTCCCTGGCCTAACCTTTCCTCCGGGCCTAACCTTTCCAGCCGGGCTTAACCTTACCAGCCCGGCCTAACCTTTCCAGCCCGGCCTAACCTTTCCAGGACAGGCTAACCTTTCCGGCCCAGGCTAACCTTTCCAGCCCGGCCTAACCTTTCCAGCCCGGCCTAACCTTTCCAGGACAGGCTAACCTTTCCGGCCCAGGCTAACCTTTCCAGCCCGGCCTCACCTTTCCTGCACGGCCTAACCTTTCCAGGCCGGCCTAACCTTTCCAGCCCGGCCTAAACTTTCAGGCCGGTCTACCCTTTGCAGCCTGCCCTAACCTTTGCAGCCCGGCCAAACCTTTCTCCTGGCCTAACCTTTTCTTCTGGACAAACCTTTTCCATGCCCTAAATCTGTGCCGCAGACGAGCCTTTACCACTCCTGTCCCTGGCTCCCGTAGCCTAACATTTTCCCCTAGGCTAACCTTGTCCCTGGCCTGCACTTTCATTCCTTCAGTGCTATTTATTGAGCAGTGGCCATGTGCAGAGCCCTGTTCTAAGCGCTGAGCTAGATCCAGGATCATCGGACTTCGCCACGTGGGGCTCACAGTCTTACTCCCCATTTTCCAGAGGAGTTACCTGAGGCCCAGAGTCGTTAAGGGACTTGCGGCCAGTCACCTAGCTGAGAAGGGGCGGAGCCGGGGTGCCTTGCCCATTTCCCCCAAATGCTTTCCTTCCAATTTGGGCCTCCACAGCCTTAGCCTTGCAGGTTTGGCCCCAAAGCCTTACATTCCCTTCTGGGACCACCCCCCCCTCCTTTGCCTGGCGGGCCTGGTCCCACCCCATATTTATGCCAGTTTAAGCAAAAAAGGGTTGCTCAGGGCTTCTCCTCAGCTTGGAGGATCCTATCTCTTGTCCTGTGGGCACAGTCCACTCCCAGTCATTCCCTCTGACTGAATGGGCCGCACTGCTAACCCAAAAAGGAGGGGCTGTCTGTGTGTGTGTGTGTGTGTGTGAATCCTGGGGGGAAGAAGAGCGATGAGGCTGAGGTCACTCAGGGGACAATAGGGGCCCGGGCTCTATGCAGGAAGCGAGTTGTCTCCAATTGGCCGGGGACGGAGCAGCCCCAGCCCCGGGTGCCCCTTCCGAGGGAGGCGCTGGCCCCGGGCAGACCCCCCCGGCCCTCCCAGGATCAGCTTCGCGGGGTCTGTCCCCAGGGACTGGGATGGGACTCCTTCCGCACCGAGTGAGGGCGGGGGTGCGGGGGACGACGACAAAGTGCCGGTTGGAACCGGCAGGGCCAACCCAGGGAGTGTGGCTGGGGAGCTCACTCTTGCCTTTCTCTTGCCCTCCCAGGCCAGACACCCGGTGGAGCGTGCCAGAGGTTCCCTGGCCATCTCGGGGGGCTACCCCGTGCTTGACAGAGCGAGGTCGAGTGAGGACCTGCACGTGAGTCATTTGGAGGAGGTGGCAGGGGGGCAGCAGGGTGGCAGGACCACCGGAGTAGCCCTCGGTGTCGCCAGGGAAGGCTCCCGGACCAAGATGCTGGACAGCCAGTTGCTGGAGGAAAAGGCCTCCTCTTCTCTTACCCCATTTGAGCAGGAGCAGGCGGAGGACACTTCTCAGGAGCCTTCAAGAGAGGACACACGGGTCACCTTAGTTTTCCCCTAATGATCCCTAACCTTTTTCCTTGGCTTAACCTTTTCCCCTAGCCAAACCTTTCCTCCTGGCCTAAACTTTTCCCCTTGGCAAACCTTTTCCCTAGCTCAACCTTTTCTGCTGGCCTAACGTTTTCTCGTGGACAAACCTATTTCCTTGGCCTAATCTTTTCTCCTGGCCTGACCTTTTCTCATGGCCTAACCTTTCCTCCTAGGCAAACCTTTTCTTCTTGCCTGACCTTTTCTCCTAGCCACAACTTTTCTTCTGGCGTGACATTTTCTCTTAGCCAAACGTTTTCTTCTGGCGTGACATTTTCTCTTAGCCAAACGTTTTCTTCTGGCTTGACCTTTTCTCCTAGCTAAACCTTTTCTTCTGGCCTATCCTTTTCTCATAGCCAAACCTTTTCTTCTGGCCTGACCTTTTCTCCAAGCCAAACCTTTTCTTCTGGCCTGACCCTTTCTCCTTGCCAAACGTTTTCGCCTAGCCAAACAATTTTCCCTAGCCCAAACCTTTCTTCTGGCCTGACCTTTTCTCGTAGCCAAACTTTTTCCCTGGCCAAACCTTTTCTTCTGGCCTGACCTTTTCTTCTAGCCAAACCTTTTCTTCTGGCCTGACCTTTTCTTCTAGCCAAACCTTTTCTTCTGGACTGACCTTTTCTCCTAGCCAAACCTTTTCTCCTCATCTGACCTTTTCCCCTAGTCAAATCTTTTCTTCTGGCCTGACCTTTTCTCCTATCCAAACCTTTTCTCCTAGCCTAACCTTTTTCCCTAGCCAAACTGTTTCCCTGGCCTAACCTTTCCTCCCGGCCTAACCTTTCCAGGCCGGCCTAACCTTTCCAGCCCCGCCTAACCTTTCAAGCCCAGGCTAACCTTTCCGGCCCAGGCTAACCTTTCCAGCCCGGCGTAACCTTTGCAGCCCTGCCTAACCTTTGCAGCCCTGCCTAACCTTTGCAGCCCTGCCTAACCT
The DNA here is from genome assembly GCF_004115215.2 of Ornithorhynchus anatinus. Lineage (NCBI taxonomy): Eukaryota > Metazoa > Chordata > Mammalia > Monotremata > Ornithorhynchidae > Ornithorhynchus > Ornithorhynchus anatinus. The sequence continues at coordinate 668,758 of NW_024396888.1, forward strand.
TTGCAGCCCGGCCTAACTTTGCAGCCCGGCCTAACCTTTGCAGCCCGGCCTAACCTTTGCAGCCCGACCTAACCTTTCAGCCCAGCCTACCCTTTCAGCCCGGCCTAACCTTTGCAGCCCGGTGTAACCTTTGCAGCAAGGCATAACCTTTTCTCCCAGCCAAACATTTTCTTCTTGCCAAACATTTTCCCGTGCCCTAAATCTGTGCCTCAGATGAGCCTTTACCCCTCCTGTTCCCGGCTCCCCTAGCCTAACATTTTCTCCTAGGCTTGCCTTGTCCGCAGCCTGCACTTTCATTCTGTCAGTGGTATTTATTGAGCAGTGGCCATGTGCAGAGCCCTGTTCTAAGCGCTGAGCTAGACCCAGGGTCATCGGACTGTGCCGCGTGGGGCTCACCCTCTTACTCCCCATTTTTCAGAGGAGTTACCTGAGGCCCAGAGATGTTAAGTGACCTGCGGCCACGAACCTAGCTGAGAAGTGGCAGAGCCGGGGTGCCTTGCCTGTTTCCCCCAAATACTTTCCTTCCCATTTTGGCCTCCCCAGCCTTAGCCTTGCAGGTTTGGCCCCAAAACCTTACGTTCCCTTCTGGGAACCCCGCCCCCACACCACTTTTCCTTTCGGCCTGGGCCCGAACCATATTTGTGCCAGTTTAAGCAAAAAAGGGTTGCTCTGGGCTTCTCCTCAGCTTGGAGGATCCTCTCTCTTGTCCTGTGGGCACAGTCCACTCCCAGATTTCCCTCTGACTGAATGGACCGCACTGATAACCCAAAGAGGACGGGGTGTGTGTGTGTGTGTGTGTGTGTGTGTGTGTGTGTGTGAATCCTGGGGGGAAGAAGAGCGATGAGGCTGAGGCCACTAAGGGGAGAATAGGGGCCCGGGCTCTATGCAGGAAGCGAGTTGTCTCCGATTGGCCGGGGACGGAGCAGCCCCAGCCCCGGGTCGCCCTTCCGAGGGAGGGGCTGGCCGCAGGGCAGACCCCCCCGGCCCGCTCAGGATCAGCCTCGGGGGGGTCTGTCCCTAGGTACTGGGATGGGACTCCTTCCGGGCCGAGTGCGCGCGGAGGGGGAGAGGGGACGACGACGAAGTGCCGAGTGGAACCAGCAGGGCAAACGCAGGGAGTGTGGCTGGGGAGCTCACTCTTGCCTTTCTCTTGCTCTCCCAGGCCAGACACCCTGTGGAGCGTACCGGGGGTTCCCTGGCCATCTCGGGGGGCTACCCCGTTCTTGACAGAGCCAGGTCGAGTGAGGAACTGCACGTGAGTCATTTGGGGAAGGTGGCGGGGGGGGCAGCAGAGTGGGAGGACCACCGGAGTAACCCTCGTCATCTCCAGGGAAGGCTCTCGGACTGAGCTGCTGGACAGCCAGTTGCTGGAGGAAAAGGCCTCCTCCTCTCTTCCCCCAGATCAGCAGGAGGAGGAGGAGGATACTTCTCAGGAGGCTTCAAGAGAGGACACACGGGTCACCTTAGTTTTCCCCTAATGATCCCTAACCTTTTTCCTTGGCTTAAGCTTTTCCCCTAGCCAAACCTTTCCTCCTGGTCTAAACTTTTCCCCTTGGCAAACCTTTTCCCCAGTTCAGCCTTTTCTGCTGGCCTAACCTTTTCTCCTGGACAAACCTTTTTCCCTGACCTAATCTTTTCTCCTGGCCGGATCTTTTCTCATGGCATAACCTTTTCTCCTAGCCAAACCTTTTCTTCTTGCCTGACCTTTTCTCCTAGCCAAAGCTTTTCTTCTGGTCTGTCCTTTTCTCCTAGAAAAACCTTTTCTCCTTGTCTGACCTTTTCTCCTAGCCAAACCTTTTCTCCTGGCCTGACCTTTTCTCATGGCCTAACCTTTCCTCCTAGCCAAACCTTTTCTTCTTGCCTGACTTTTTCTCCTGGCCAAACCTTTTCTTCTGGCCTGACCTTTTCTCCTAGCCAAACCTTTTCTTCTGGCCTGACCTTTTCTCCTAGCTAAAGCTTTTCTTCTGGCCTATCCTTTTCTGCCAGCCAAACCCTTTCTCCCGGTCTAACCTTTTTCCCTAGTCAAACTGTTTCCCTCGCCTAACCTTTCAAGCCCAGCCTCACCTTTCCAGCCCAGCCTCACCTTTCCAGCCTGGCCTCACCTTTCCAGCCCGGCCTAACCTTTCCAGCCCGGATGAACTTTTCCAGCCGTGCCTAACCTTTGCGCCCGGCATAGCCTTTTCTCCCGGCCTAACTTTTTCTTCTGGCCAAACCTTTTCCCGTGCCCTAAACTTGTGCCGCAGAAGAGCCTTTACACCTCCTATCCCCGGATCCCCTAGCCTAACATTTTCCCCTGGGCTAACCTTGTCCCAAGCCTGCACTTTCATTCCTTCAGTGGTATTTATTGAGGAGTGGCCAAGTGCAGAGCCCTGTTCCAGGCTCTGAGCAATATCAAGGCTCATCGGACTGTGCCACGTGGGGCTCAACATCTTACTCCCCATTTTCCAGAGGAGTTACCTGAGGCCCTTAGACGTTAAGTTACTTGCGGCCAGTCACCTAGCTGAGAAGTGGAGGAGCCGGGGTGCCTTGCCCGTTTCCCCCAAATCCTTTCTTTCCCATTTGGGCCTCCCCAGCCTTAGCCTTGCAGCTTTGGCTCCAAAGCCTTAGGTTCCCTTCTGGGACCGCCCCACCCCCCTGCCCCACTTTGCCTTGCTGGCCTGGTACCGACCCATATTTGTGTCAATTTAAGCAAAAAAGGGTTGCTCAAGGCTTCTCCTCAGCTTGGAGGATCCTCTCTCTTGTCCTTTGGGCACAGTCCACTCCCAGACTTTCCCTCTGACTGAATGGACGGCATTGCTATCCCAAAGAGTAGGGGCTGTGTGTGTGTGTGTGTGTGTGTGTGAATCCTGGGGGGAAGAAGAGCGATGAGACTGAGGCTACTCAGGGGAGAATCGGGCCCAGGCTCTAGGCAGGAAGCAAGTTGTCTCCGATTGGCCAGGGACGGAGCAGCCCCAGCCCCGGGTGCCCTTTCCGAGGGAGGCGCTGGCCCCAGGGAAGACCCCCCTAGCCCGCCCAGGATCCGCCTCGCGGCGTCTGTCCCTAGGGACTGGGATGGGACTCCTTCCGGGCCGAGTGCGGGTGGGGGTTGGGGTGACGACGACGAAGTGCCGGGTGGAACCTGCAGGGCAAACCCATGGAGTGTGGCTCGGGAGCTCACTCTTGCCTTTCTCTTCCCCTCCCAGGCCAGACACCCGGCAGAGCGTGCCAGGGGTTCCCTGGCCATCTCGGGGGGCCACCCCGTGCTTGACAGAGCCAGGTAGAGTGAGGAACTACACATGAGTCATTTGGGGGAGGTGGTGGGGGGCAGCAGGGTGGCAGGACCACCGGAGTAGCCCTCGGTGTCGCCAGGGAAGGCTCCCGGGCCAGGATGCTGGACAGCCAGTTGCTGGAGGAAAAGGCCTCCTCTTCTCTTCCCCCATTTGAGCAGGAGCAGGCGGAGGACATTTCTCAGGAGCCTTCAAGAGAGGACACACGGGTCACCTTAGTTTTCCCCTAATGATTCCTAACCTTTTTCCTTGGCTTAACCTTTTCCCCTAGCCAAACCTTTCCTCCTGGCCTAAACTTTTCCCCTTGGCAAACCTTTTCCCTAGCTCAACCTTTTCTGCTGGCCTACCTTTTTCTCCTGGACAAACCTTTTTCCCTGGCCTAATCTTTTTTCCTGACCTGACCTTTTCTCATGGCCTAACGTATTCTCCTAGCCAAACCTTTTCTTCTGGCCTGACCTTTTCTCCTAGCCAAAATTTTCTTCTGGCCTGAACTTTTCTCCTAGCCAAACCTTTTCTTCTGGCCTATCCTTTTCTCCTAGACAAATCTTTCCTTCTTGTCTGACCTTTTCTCCAAGCCAAACCGTTTCTTCTGGCCTGACTTTTACTTCTAGCCAAACGTTTTCGCTTAGCCAAACCTTTTCCCCTAGCCAAAACTTTTATTCTGGCCTGACCTTTTCTCGTAGCCAAACTTTTTCCCTGGCCAAACTTTTATTCCTCGTTTGACCTTTTCCCCTAGCCAAACCTTTTCTTCTGGACTGACCTTTTCTCCTAACGAAAATTTTTCTGCTTGTCTGACCTTTTCCCCTAGTCAAATCTTATCTTCTGGCCTGACCTTTTCTCCTAGCCAAACCTTTTCTCCTGGCCTAACCTTTTCCCGTAGCCAAATTGTTTCCCTGGCCTAACGTTTCCTCCTGGCCTAAACTTTCCAGCCCAGCCTAACCTTTCCAGCCTGGCCTAACCTTTCCAGCCCGGCCTAACCTTTTCTCCCGGCCTAACCTTTTCTTCTGGACAAACTTTTTCCCGTGCCTTAATCCTGTGCGGCAGACGAGCCTTTACCCCTCCTGTCCCCGGCTCCCCAGCCTAACATTTTCCCCTAGGCTTATCTTGTCCCTGACCTGCACTTTCATTGTTTCAGTGGTATTTATTGAGCAGTGGCCCTGTGCAGAACGCTGTTCTAAGCGCTGAGCTAGATCCAGGGTCATCGGACTGTGCCATGTGGGGCTCACCGTCTCACTCCCCATTTTCCAGAGGAGTTACCTGAGGCCGAGAGACGTTGAATGACTTGCGGCCAGTCGCCTAGCTGAGAAGTGGCAGAGCCGGGGTGTCTTGCCCGTTTCCCCCAAATCTTTTCCTTCCCATTTTGGCCTCCCCAGCCTTAGCCTTGCAGGTTTAGGCCCAAAGCCTTACGTTCCCTTATGGGACCGCCCCACCCCCCTGCCCCACCTTGCCTTGCTGGCCTGGTCCCGACCCATATTTGTGCCAGTTTAAGTAAAGAAGCGTTGCTCAGGGCTTCTCCTCAGCTTGGAGGATCCTATCTCTTGTCCTGTGGGCAAAGTCCACTCCCAGACTTTCCCTCTTACTGAATGGACCGCACTGCTACCCCAAAGAGGAGCGACTGTGTGTGTGAGTATGTGTGTGTGTGTGAGAATCCTGGGGGGAAGAAGAGCGATGAGGCTGAGGCCACTCAGGGGAGAATAGGGGCCCGGGCTCTATGCAGGAAACGAGTTGTCTCCGAATGGCTGGGGACGGAGCAGCCCCAGCCCCGGGTCCCCCTTCCGAGGGAGGCGCTGGCCCCAGGGCAGACCCCCCCCGGCCCATCCAGCCTAACAGGGTCTGTCCCTAGGGACTGGGATGGGACTCCTTCTGGGCCATGTGCGGGCGGGGGTGGGGGAGACGACGACGAAGTGCTGGGTGGAACCGGCAGGGCAAACCCAGGGAGTGTGGCTGGGGAGCTTACTCTTGCCTTTCTCCTGCCCTCCCAGGCCAGACACCAGGTGGAGCGTGCCAGAGGTTCTCTGGCCATCTCGGGGGTCCACCCCGTGCTTGATAGAGCCAGGTCGAGTGAGGAACTGCAGGTGAGCCATTTGGGGGAGGTGGCGGGGGGGCAGCAGGGTGGGAGGACCACCAGAGTAGCCCTCGTCGTCGCCAGGGAAGGCTCCCGGACCGAGCTGCTGAACAGCCAGTTGCTGGAGGAAAAGACCTCCTCCTCTCTTCCCCCATTTGATCAGGAGCAGGAGGAGGACACTTCTCAGGAGGCTTCAAGAGAGGACACACGGGTCACCTTAGTTTTCCCCTAATGATCCCTATCCTTTTTCCTTGGCTTAACCTTTTCCCCTAGCCAAACCTTTCCTCCTGGCCTAAACATTTCCCCTTGGCAAACCTTTTCCCTAGCTCAACCATTTCTGCTGGCCTAACATTTTCTCGTGGACACACCTTTTTCCCTGGCCTAATCTTTTCTCCAGGCCTGACCTTTTCTCATGGCCTAACCTTTCCTCCTAGCCAAACCTTTTCTTCTTGTCTGAACGTTTCTCCTAGCCAAACCTTTTCTTCTGGCCTGACGTTTTCTCCTAGCCAAACCTTTTCTTCTGGACTGACCTTTTTTCTAGTTAAACCTTTTCATCTGGCCTATCCTTTTCTCCCAGCCAAACCTTTTCTTCTGGCCTGACCTTTTCTCCTAGCCAAACCTTTTCTTCTGGCCTATCCTTTTCTCCTAGACAAACCTTTTCTCCTCGTCTGAACTTTTCTCCAAGCCAAACCTTTTTTTATGGCCTGACCTTTTCTCCTAGACAAAGGTTTCTCCTAGACAAACCTTTTCCCCTAGCCAAAACTTTTCTTCTGGCCTGACCTTTTCCCGTATCCAAACTTTTTCCTTGCCAAACTTTTTCTCCTCGTCTGAACTTTTCCCCTAGCCAAACCTCTTCTTCTGGACTGACCTTTTCTCCTAGCCAAACCTTTTCTCCTTGTCTCACCTTTTCCACTAGTCAAATCTTTTCTTCTGGCCTGACCTTTTCTCCTAGCCAAACCTTTTCTCCTAGCCTAACCTTTTTCCCTAGCCAAACTGTTTCCCTGGCCTAAACTTTCCCCCGGCCTAACCTTTCCAGCCCGGCCTAACCTTTCCAGCCCAGCCTAACCTTTCCAGCCCGGCCTAACCTTTCCAGCCCAGCCTAGACTTTGCAGCCCGGCCTAACCTTTTCTCCCGGCCTAACCTTTTCTTCTGGACATACCTTTTCCCGTGTCCTAAACCTGTGCCACAGACGAGCCTTTACCCCTCCTGTCCCCGTCTCCGCTACCCTAACATTTTCCCCTAGGCTAACCTTGTCCCTGGCCTGCACTTTCATTCCTTCAGTGGTATTTATTGAGCAGTGGCCATGTGCAGAGCCCTGTTCTAAGCGCTGAGCTAGATCCAGGGTCAACGGACTCTGTCACGTGAGGCTCACCGTCTTTCTCCCCATTTTCCAGAGGAGTTACCCGAGGCCCAGAGACGTTAAGGGACTTGCGGCCAGTCACCTAGCTGAGAAGTGGCGGAGCCTGGATGCCTTGCCCCTTTCCCCCAAATCCTTTCCTTCCCATTTGGGCCTCTCCAGCCTTAGCCTTGCAGGTTTGGGCCCAAAGCCTTACGTTCCCTTATGGGACTCCCCCCGGCCCCCCGCCCCACTTTGCCATGCTGGCCTTGTCCCGAACCATTTTTGTGCCAGTTTAAGCAAAAAAGGGTTGCTCAGGGCTTCTCCTCGGCTTGGAGCATCCTTTCTCTTGTCCTCTGGGCAGGGTCCACTGCCAGAATTTCCTCTGACTGAATGGACTGCACTGCTATACCCCAAAGAGGAGGGGCCGTTTGTGTGTGTTTGTGTGTCTGTGTGTGTGTGTGTGTGTGTGTATACTGGGGATAAGAAGAGTGATGAGGCTGTGGCCACTGAGCGGAGAATAGGGACCCGGTCTCTATGCAGGAAGATAGTTGTCTCCGATTGGCCCAGGAAGGAGCAGCCCCAGCCCCGGGTCCCCCTTCCGAGAGAGGCGCTGGCCCCAGGGCAGACCCTCCCGGCCCGCCCAGGATCAGCCACGTGGGGCCTGTCCTTAGGGACTGGGATGGGACTCCTTCCGGGCCGAGTGAGGGCGGGGGTGGAGGGGACAACGACAAAGTGCCGGGTGGAACCGGCAGAGCAAACCCAGGGAGTGTGGCTGGGGAGCTCACTCTTGCCTTTCTCTTGCCCTCCCAGGCCAGACACCCGGTGGAGCGTGCCAGAGGTTCCCTGGCCATCTCGGGGGTCCACCCCGTGCTTGACAGAGCCGGGTCGAGTGACGAACTGCATGTGAGTCATTTGGGGGAGGTGGCAGGGGGTAGCTGGGTGGGAGGACCACTGGAGTAGCCCTTGTCGTCGCCAGGGAAGGCTCTCGGACTGAGCTGCTGGACAGCCAGTTGCTGGAGGAAAAGGCCTCCTCCTCTCTTCCCCCATTTGAGCAGGAGCAGGAGGAGGATACTTCTCAGGAGGCTTCAAGAGAGGACACACGGGTCACCTTAGTTTTCCCCCAATGATCCTTAACCTTTTTCCTTGGTTTAACCTTTTCCCCTAGCCAAACCTTTCCTCCTGACCTAAACTATTCCCCTTGGCAAACCTTTTCCCTAGCTCAACCTTTTCTGCTGGCCTACCTTTTTCTCCTGGACAAAGCTTTTTCCCTGGCCTAATCTTTTCAACTGGCCAGACCTTTTCTCATGGCCTTAACTTTCCTGCTAACCGAACGTTTTCTTCTTGCCTGACCTTTTCTCCTAGCCAAACCTTTTCTGCTGGCCTGACGTTTTCTCCTATCCAAAGCTTTTCTTCTGGCCTGACCTTTTCTCCTAGGCAAACGTTTTCGCCTAGCCAAACCTTTTCACCTAGCCAAACCTTTTCTTCTGGCCTGACCTTTTCTCGTAGCAAAACGTTTTCCCTGGACAAACCTTTGCTCCTCGTCTGACCTTTTCCCCTAGTCAAATCTTTTCTTCTGGCCCGACCTTTTCTCCTAGCCAACCCTTTTCTCCTGGCCTAACCTTTTTCCCTAGCCAAACGGTTTCCTTGGCCTAACCTTTCCTCCCGGCCTAACCTTTCCATCCCGGCCTAACCTTTCCATCCCGGCCTAATCTTTCCATCCCGGCCTAACCATTCCTGCCCGGCCTAAACTTTCCAGCCCGGCCGAAACTTTCCAGCCCGGGCTAACCTTTCCAACCCGGCCTAACCTTTCCAGCCCGGCCTAACCTTTCCAGCCCGGCCTAACCTTTCCAGCCCGGCCTAACCTTTTCTCCCGGCCTAACATTTTCTTCTGGCCAAACCATTTCCCGTGCCCTAAACCAGTGCCGCAGGCGAGCCTTTACCCCTCCTGTCCCCGGCTCCACTAGCCTAACATTTTCCCCTATGGTAACCTTGTCCCTGGCCTGCACTTTCATTCTTTCAGTGGTATTTATTGAGCAGTGGCCATGTGCAGAGCCCTGTTCTAAGCGCTGAGCTAGATCCAGGGTCATTGGACTGTGCCACGTGGGGCTCACCCTCTCACTCCCCATTTTCCAGAGGAGTTACCTGAGACCGAGAGACCTTGAATGACTTGCGGCCAGTCACCTAGCTGAGAAGTGGCGGAGCCGTGGTGCCTTGCCCGTTTCCCCCAAATCCTTTCTTCCCATTTGGGCCTCCCCAGCCTTAGCCTTGCAGGTTTGGCCCCAAAACCTTACGTTCCCTTCTGGGACCCCCCTCCCCCCTGCCCCACTTTGCCTTGCGGCCCTGGTCCCAACTCATATTTGTGCCAGTTTAAGCAAAAAATATTTGGTCAGGACTTATCCTCAGCTTGGAGGATCCTCTAGCTTGTCATGTGGGCACAGTCAACTCCCAGACTTTCCCTCTGACTGAATGGACCGCACTGCTACCCCAAAGAGGAGGGGCTCTGTGTGTGTGTGTGTGTGTGTGTGTGTGTGTGTGTGTGTGTGTGAATCCTGGGGGGAAGAAGAGCGATGAGGCTGAGGCCACTCAGGGGAGAATAGGGGCCCGGGCTCTATGCAGGAAGCGAGTTGTCTCCGATTGGCCGGGGACGGAGCAGCCCCAGCCCCGGGTCCCTCTTCCGAGGGAGGCGCTGGCCCCAGAGCAGACCTCCCCGGCCCGCCCAGGGTCAGCGTCGTGGGGTCTTTCCCTAGGGACTGGGATGGGAATCCTTCCGGGCCGACTGCGGGCGGGGGTGGGGGGGACGACGATGAAGTGCCGGGTGCAACCGGCAGGGCAAACCCAGGGAGTGTGGCTCGGGAGCTCACTCTTGCCTTTTTCTTGTCCTCCCAGGCCAGACACCCGGTGGAGCGTGCTGGGGGTTCCCTGGCCATCTTGGGGGGCCACTCCGTGCTTGACAGAGCCAGGTCGAGTGAGGAAATGTATGCGAGTAATTTGGGGGAGGTGGGAGGGGGGCAGCAGGGTGGGAGGACCACCGGAGTAGCCCTCGCCATCGCCCGTCTGCCTCCCCCGATTAGACTGAGCCTGTCAGTGGGCAGGGATTGTCTTTATCTGTTGCTGAATTGTACAATCCAAGTGCTTAGTACAGTGCTCTGCACATAGTAAGTGCTCAGTAAAAACTATTGAATGAATGAATGGAATGAGATGGTGTTGGGGGCCATGTCTGGAAGGCAAAGGCGGGGGGCCGAAACTAGTATGAGAAGGGATCTGGGCCTGGTCTGGAAAGCAAAGCCCGGGGGGGGGGGGGCCAGACTTGAACGAGAAGGGTTTGGGCCAGGCCTGCAGGAAAATGGATGGAGGCCCCAAGTGGAATGAGAATGTTTGGGGGCCAGACCTGGAACAAGAATGGTTGGGGGCCAAAGCTGCAAGGCAAAGGCGGGGGCCCCAAAATGGAACGAGAAGCGTTTGAGGCCAGGTCTGGAAGGCAAAGGGCAGGGGAGCCCAAGCTGGAACGAGAAGCGCTTAGGGCAGGGTCTGGAAAGCAAAAACGGTCGGTTGGTGGATGGGGCCTAATTGGAACAAGACGTGTTGGGGGCCTGGTCTGCAAGGCAAAGGAGGAGGGACCAAAATGGAACGAGAAGTGCTTGGGGCCAGGCCTGGAAGGCAAAGACAAGGGTACTCAAACTGAAATGAGAAGGATTTGTGGCTACGTGTGGAAGGCAAAAGAGGGAGACCCAAACTGGAACAAGAAGGGTTCGGAGCCACGTATGGAAGGCAAAGGAGGGGAAACCTAAGGTGGAACAAGAAGCGTTCAGAGCAAGGTCTGGAACAAGAAGGCTTGGGGGTCAGGTCTGGAAACCAAAGGTTGTAGAGGGGACAGGGGTTCAGGGCCAGGACTGGAACAAGATAGATTGGGGGCCAGGCCTGCAAGGCAAAGACGGGGAGGACGAAACTGGAATGAGACGGTTTTGGGGACCAGATCTGGAAGTCAAAAGTGGGGGTCCAAGTATAAACAAGAAGTGTCTGGGGCCAGGTGTGGAAGGCAAAGGTAGGGCCCCCAAACTGGAAAGGGAAGGGTTTGGGGCCAGCCCTGGAACAAGGAGGGTTGGGGGCCAGGCCAGTAAGGCAAAGGCAGTGGGGCCCAAAGTGGAACGAGAAGGGATCCGGTCCAGGCATGGAGGGTGAAGGGGGTGGCAAACTGGAATGGGAAGGGTTTGAGGCCAGTCCTGCAACAAGAAGGGTTGGGACTAGGCCAGCAAGGCAATGCCGGTGGGGCCCAAAGTGGAACAAGAAGGGATCCGGGCCAGGCATGGAGGGCGAAGGTGCGGAGGCAAAAACTGGAAAGAGAAGAGTTCATGGCCAGGCCTGGAAGGCAAAGTCGGGTGGTCCCAAAGTGGAACAAAAAGGGTTCGGGTCCATGCTTGGAAAAAGAAGTGTTGGGAGTCAAGCCTGCAAGGTAAATGCAGAGGGGCCTAAACTGGAACAAAGAGCGTTTGGGCCAGGCCTGGAACTTAAAGGATTGGGGCTAGGCCTGCAAGGCAAAGAGAAGGGGAGCCAAACTGGAACGAGAGGAATTAGGGGACAGGCCTGGAAGGAAAAGTCTGCGGGACCCTTACTGGAACAAGAATGGTTCAGGGACAGGCCTGGAACGAGAAGGGTTGGGGGCCAGGGCTGCAAGGCAAAGGCGGGGGGACCCAAACTGGAATAAGAAGGCTTTGGGACTAGGTCTGGAAGGCAAAGACCGGGGGGTGGGGGGAAAACTGGAATGAAAAGTGTTCGGGGCCAGGCCTGCAAGGCAAAGGCAGTGGAGCCCGAAGTGGAATGAGAGGGTTCGGTTCCAGGCCTGGAAAAAGAATTGTGGGGGGTCAAGCCTGCAAGGCAAATGCAGAAGGTTCCAAACTGGAATGAAAAGAGTTCAGGGCAATGTCTGAAACAAGAAGGGCTGGGGGCTAGGCATGCAAGACAAAAGTGGGGGGACACAAATTGGATTGAGAAGTATTCGTGGCCATGTCTGCAAGGCAAAGGAGGGGAGAACCCAACTGGAACAAGAAGGGTTCTGGTCCAGGTCTGGAACAAGAAGGCTTGGGGGCCAGGTCTTTAAGGCAAAGGCCGGATGGCCCGAACTGGAAAAAGAAGGGCTTGGGGCCAGGTCTGGAAGGTAAAGACTGGGGGGCCCAAACTGGAATGAGAAGGGTTCGGGGTCAGGTCTGGCAGGCAAAGGCTGGGGGTTCCCAAACTGAAACGAGAATAGTTCGGGGCCAGGCTTGGAACGAGAATGGTTGGGGGCCAGGCCTGTGAGGCAAAGGTGGGGTAGCCCAAACTGGAACGAGAAGGGTTCGACACCAGGTCTGAAAGGCAAAGGAGCTGGGGGACATAAACTGGAAGGAGAAGGATTCGGTGCCAGGCCTGGTACGAGAAAAGTTGGGGGCCAGGCCTGCATGGGAAAGGCTGGGGGACCCAACCTGGAATGAGAAAGTTTCAGGGGCCAGACCTGGAACTAGAGGGGTTGGGGGCCAGGTCTGAAGCTTAAAGTGGAGGGCCCAAACTGGAAGAAGAAGCGTTCAGAGCCAGGTCTGGAAGGCAAAAGCGAGGGTACCCAAACTGGAACAAGAACAGTTTGGGGCCAGGTCTGGAAAGCAAAGGCGGGGGACCCAAACTGGAACAAGAACAGTTCGGGACCTGGTCTGGAAAGCAAAGGCAGGGAGACTCAAACTGGAACAGTAAGCCCATCTAACATGTCCAAAACTGAGCTCCTTGTTTTCCCTGCCAAACCCTGTCCTCGTCCTGACTTCTCTATCACTGTGGATGGTACCACTATCCTTCCCGTCTCTCAAGCCCACAACCTTGGTTTCATCTTCGACTTGGCTCTCTCATTCACCCCACACATCCAATCCATCACCAAGACCTGCCGGTCTCACCTTCATAATATCGCCAAGATCCGCCCTTTCCTCTCCACCCAAACGGCTACCTTACTGGTTCAGGCTCTCATAATATCCCAGCTGGATTATTGTGTCAGCCTTCTCTCTGATCTCCCTTCCTCTTGTCTCTCCACACTCCAGTCTACTCTTCATTCCGCTGTCCGACTCATCTTCCTGCAGAAACACTCTGGGCATGTCACTCCCTTTCTTAATAAGCTCCAGTGGTTGCCTATCAACCTCTGCACGAAACAAAAACTTCTCACTCTAGGCTTCTAGGCTGTCCAACACCTTGCCCCCTCCTACCTTTCCTCCCTTCTCTCTTTCTGCTGCTCACCCCGTAGGGTCCCCTCCTCTGCCACCCAACTCCTCACCGTCCCCCGTTCTCGCCTATCCCACCGCCGACTCCTGGGCCACGTCCTCCTGCTGTCCTGGAATGCCCTCCCTCCTCACCTCCGTCAAACTAATTCTCTTCCCCTCTTCAAAACCCTACTTAGAGCTCACCTCCTCCAAGAGACCTTCCCAGACTGAGCTTCCCCTTTTCCCTCTGCTCCCTCTGCTTCCCCTCTACCCCCCACCTCACCTCCCCTCAGCTAAGTCGCCTTCCCCCCCCTTTTCCTCTGCTCCTCCCACTCTCCTTTCCCCTCCCCTCAGCACTGTGCTCGTCCGCTCAACTGTATATTTTTATTACCTTATTTATTTTGTTAATGAGATATACAACCCCTTGATTCTATTTATTGCTATTGTTTTTGTCTGTCTCCCACGATTAGACTGTAAGTCCGTCAATGGGCAGGGACTGTCTCTATCTGTTGCTGACTTGTACATTCCAAGTGCTTAGTACAGTGCTCTGCACATAGTAAATGCTCGAAGCAGCGTGGCTCAGTGGAAAGAGCATGGGCTTTTGAGTCAGGGCTCATGAGTTCGAATCCCAGCTCTGCCACTTGTCGGCTGTGTGACTGTGGGCAAGTCACTTAACTTCTCTGTGCCTCAGTTCCCTCATCTGTAAATTGGAGATTAAGACTGTGAGCCCCACGTGGGACAACCTGATTCCCCTATGTCTACCCCAGCGCTTAGAACAGTGCTCGGCACATAGTAAGCGCTTAACAAATACCAACATTATTATTATTATTACGAATGAATGAATGAATGAATGAATGAATGAACGAGAAAAGTTCGGGGCCAGGTCTGGAAAGCAAAGTCAGGGAAACCCAAACTAGAATGGGAAGAGTTCAGGGCCAGGTCTGCAAGACAAAGGCGGGGGGACCTAAACTGGAAGGAGAAGGGTTTGTGGCCATGTCTAGAAGGCAAAGGCAGGTGGACCCAAACTGATACGAGAAGGGTTCGGGGACAAGTCTGGAAGGCAAAGATGGGGTGGCTCAAACTGGAAAGAGAAGGGCTAGGTCCAAGGCCTGCAAGGCAAAGGCTGGGGGTGCCCAAACAGGAACGAGAAGGGTTCAGGGCCAGTTCTGGAATGAGAAGAGTTGGTGGCCAGGCCTGCAAGGCAGAGGCGGGAGTGCTTAAACTGAAATGAAATGTGCTCAGGGCTAGGTTTGGAAGGCAAAGGTGCAGGCATCAAAACTGGAACCAGAGGGTATGGGGCCAGGCCTGGAACAAAAAGGGTTGGGGAACAGGATTGCCAGGCAAAGGCGGGGGGACCCAAGCTAAATGGAGAAGGATTCAAGCCAGGTCTGGTAAGCAAAAGCCGGGGAACCAAAACTGGAAATTGAAAGGTTCGGGGCCAAGTCTGGAAGGCAATGGCCGGGAGGACCAAACTGGAATATGAAGAGTTGGGGGCAACCCTTTGAAGGCAAAGACAGGGAGACCCAAACTGAAACTAGAAGGATTCGGGGCCAGGTCTGGACAGCAAAAGCGGGGGAGCCCAAATTGGATCGTGAAGGGTTCAGAGTCAGGCCTGGAACGAGAAAGGTTGGAGGCCTGGCCTGCAAGGCAAAGGGAGGGGGACCAAACTGGAAGGAGAGGTTTTTGGGGCCAAATCTGGAAGGCAAAACCCAAGGGGACCCAACTGGAACAAGAAGGGTTCGGGGCTTGGCCTGGAACAAATAAGAATAAGGGTCAGACCTGGAAGGCAAAGGCGGGGGCGCAAACTAGAATGAGAAGGGTTCTGGGCTAGGCCTGCAAAGCAAAGACAGGGGGGCCTAACCTGGAATGAAAAGCGTTCGGGGCCAGGTCTGGAATGCAAAGGCAGGGGGACCCAAACTGGAATGAGAATGGTTCAACGCCAGGTCTGGAAGGCTATTGTGGAGGGACCCAAACTCGAACAAGAATGGTTTCAGGCCAAGTCTGGAACGAGAAGATTTGGGGGCCAGGCCTACAACACAGAAACAGGGGGACCATAAACTGAAAAAGAAGGGTTCAGGGCCAGGCCTGGAATGAGAATGGTTGGGGGACAGGCCTGCAAGGCAAAGGCCGGTGGGACCAAACTGGAATGAGAAGTATTCGGGTCCAAGCCTGGAAGGCAAAGGCAAGGTGGCCCAAACTGAAACGAGAAGGGTACGAGGCCAGGTCTGGAATGAGAAGGGGTGGGAGCAAGGCCTGCAAAGCATAGGCAGGTGGGCCCACACTGGAATGAGAAGGGTTCGGGGCCAGGCCTGGAACGAGAAAGGTTGGAGGCCAAGCCTGCAAGGCAAAGGTTGGGGGGACCAAACTGGAACGAGAAGGGTTCAAGGCCAGGTCTGAAAGGCAAAGGCATGGTGACCCAACAGGAACAAGTGAGGTTCAGGGCCAGGTCTGGAACAAGAAGGGTTCAGGGCCAGGTCTGGAAAGCAAAGGCAGGGTGATCCAAACTGGAACAAGAAGGGTTCAGGGCTAGGTCTGGAATGAGAAGGGTTGGGGGCCAGCCCTGCAAGGCAAAGGTGGGTGGACACAAACTGAAACGAGAAGGGTTCAGGGTCAGGTCTAGTAGGCAAATGAGGAGGGACACAAACCTGAACAAGAAGGAATTGAGGCCGGGTCTGGAGCGAAAAGGGTTGGGGACCAAGTCTGGAATGAGAATGGCTGTGGGCCATTCCTGCACAGCAACGTTGTGGGGGCCCAAACTGGATTGAAAAGGGTTCAGGGCCACATATTGAAGCCAAAGGCAGGGGGACCCAAACTGGAATGAAAAGGATTGGGTACCACTCCTGGAAGGTCATGGTGGGGAGACCCAATCTGGAACAACAAGGGTTCAGGGCCATATCTGGAACGAGAAGGGGCGGGGGCCAGGCCTGGAAGGAAAAGGCAGGGAGACCCAACCTGAAACAAGTGTTCAAGGCCACGTCTGGAACGAGAAGTGTTGGGGACCAGGTCTGGATGGCACAGGCGGGGGAACACAAACTGAAATGAGAAAGGTTGGGCCAGGCCTGCAAGGCAAAGGCGGGATGCCCAAACTGGAATGAGAAGCATTCGTGGCCAGGTCTGGAAGGGAAAGGCAGGGACGCCCATACTGGAAAGAGAAGAGTTCGGGGCCAGGAATACAAGGCAAAGGCGGGGGGACCCAATCTGGAATGAGAAGTGTTAGTGGCCAGACCTGGAAGGCAAAGGAGGGAGTTGGGGGACAAACTGGAATTAGGAGGATTCAGGGCCAGGACTGAAAGGCAAAGACGGGGGTGGCCCAAACTGGAATGAGAAGTGTTCAGGTACAGAACTGCAAGGCAAAGGTGGGGGTGCCCAAAATGGAACGAAAAAGGTACAGGACCAGGTATCAAAGGCAAAGTCAGTGGGGTCCCAAACTGGAACGAGAGGGGTTGGGGGCCAGGCCTGGAAGGAAAAGGCCAGGAGACTCAGCCTGGAATGACAAGTGTTCAAGGCCAGGTGTGGAAAGAGAAGGATTTGGGGCCAGGTCTGGAACTAGACTGGTTCGGGGCCAGGTCTGGAAGGCAAAGACTTGAGGGAGGGGGGCCCAAACTGGAACAGGAAGGGTTCCGGGCCAGGTCTGGAACCAGAATGGTTGGGAGCCAGACCTGCAAGGCAAGGGCTGGGGGGTTCAAAGTGGAATGAGAAGGGTTCGGGTCCAGTTCTTGAAGGCTAAGGCAAAGGGGCCCAAACTGAAACGAGAAGGGTTCAGAGCCAGATCTGGAATAAGAAATGTTTGGGGCCAGGCCTGCAACGCAAAGGCTTAGGTACCCAAAGTGGAACGAACGTATTTGGGCCCAGGTCTGGAAGGCAAAGGCTGGGGAACCAAAACTGGTATGAGAAGGGTTCAGGACCTGGCCTGGAAGGCAAAAGAGGGGTGGCCCGAACTGGAACATGGAGGGTATCGGGCCAGGTCTGGAAGGCAAAGTCGGGGGGGGGGGGGCCCACACTGGAACAATAAGAGCTAGGGGCTGGGTCTGGAAGTCAAAGGCGGGGGCACCCAAACTGGAACATGCAGGGTTCAGTCCAGGCCTGGAACGAGAAGGGTTGGGGGCCAGGTCTGGAAGGCAAAGGCAGGGAGTACTGTATCATGTTGCTATATTAGCACTACTGTATTGTATCATACTGTATCATGTTGCTATATTACCGATTTCGTTTATTACTGTTTATTGTTGTCAGTGCTGCCACCCACCTCTCTGGCCTCGCCATGTCCCTCCTCCACCCCTCCCCTCTCCCGCCCCTTCCTATCCTCCCCTTCCCCTTCCCCTCTCTCTCTCAGCTCTTTCCCGCTCTCTCCTCTGTCTCCTCCCCCCCTCCCCTCTCCCGCCCTAGAACCCCACTTTACCAGCGCTACCCCTCTTCCCCCTCCCCCTACTCTTCCCCCCACCAAACCCCCTCTTCACCCCCTCCCCCCTTCTCTCTTCCCCACCCATGCCCCATCCCAGTCCTCTTGTCCCACCGCCACCCCTCATCCCCCTCTCCCCGTCCAGGGCCCCGCCACCTCCTTCCCATCCAAACCCTCCCCTCCCCCCGCCCTTCCCCCCCTACCCCCTTGCACCCACTGCTACTTTCAAGTGTGGCCTCTGGAACCCCCGCTCTATTACAGGCAAGCTACCTTTCATCCATGACCTTTTCCTCTCCCGCTCTCTCCTTCTCCTCGCCCTTTCGGAAACGTGGCTCTCTCCCGAAGACACGGTCTCCGCCGCCGCTCTCTCCGGCGGAGGCCTCTCCTTCTCCCACTCGTCCCTCTCGTTCACCCCACACATCCTATCCGTTACCAAGACCTGCCGGTTTCACCTCTACAATATCGCCAAGATCCACCCTTTCCCCTCCACCCAAATGGCTACCTTACTATTACGGGCTCTCGTTATATCCCGGCTAGACTACTGTGTCAGCCTTCTCTCTGACCTCCCTTCCTCCTCTCTCGCCCCGCTCCGGTCTATTCTTCACTCCGCTGCCCGGCTCATCTTCCTGCAGAAACGATCTGGGCATGTCACTCCCCTTCTTAAACAACTCCAGTGGTTGCCTATCGACCTCCGCTCCAAACAAAAACTCCTCACTCTAGGCTTCAAGGCTCTCCACCACCTTGCCCCTTCCTACCTCTCCTCCCTTCTCTCTTTCTACCGCCCACCCCGCACGCTCCGCTCCTCCGCCGCCCACCTCCTCACCGTCCCTTGGTCTCGCCTATCCCGCCGTCGACCCCTGGGTCACGTCCTCCCGCGGTCCTGGAACGCCCTCCCTCCTCACCTCCGCCAAACTGATTCTCTTTCCCTCTTCAAAACCCTACTTAAAAATCACCTCCTCCAAGAGGCGTTCCCAGACTGAGCTCCTCTTCCCCCTCTACTCCCTCTGCCATCTCCCCTTTACCTCTCCACAGCTAAAGCCTCATTTTCCCCTTTTCCCTCTGCTCCTCCACCTCTCCCTTCCCATCCCCACAGCACTGTACTCATCCGCTCAACTGTATATATTTTCGTTACCCTATTTATTTTGTTAATGAATTGTACATCGCCTTGATTCTATTTAGTTGCCATTGTTTTTACGAGATGTTCTTCCCCTTGACGCTGTTTATTGCCATTGTTCTTGTCTGTCCGTCTCCCCCGAATAGACTGTAAGCCCGTCAAACGGCAGGGACTGTCTCTATCTGTTGCCGACGTGTTCATCCCAAGCACTTAGTACAGTGCTCTGCACATAGTAAGCGCTCAATAAATACTATTGAATGAATGAATGAATGAAAGTTGGAACGTGAAGGTTTCAGGGCCAGGTCTGGAAGGCAAAGACGGTGGAGGGGGGAGTGGGCTAACTGGAAGTAGAAGGGTTTGGGGCCTGGCCTGGAACAAGAAGCGTTGGGAGCCAAGCCTGCAAGGTAAAGGCATGGGTGCCAAAACTGGAAGAAAAGGGTTTGGGACCAGGTATTGAAGGCAACGTTGGGGGAACACAAACTGGAATGAGCAGGGTTCAGGGCCTGAATTGGAAGTCAAAGGCAGGGAGGCCCAAACTGGAACGAGAAGGGTTGGGGGCCAGGCCTGCAAGGAAAAGGCAGGGGGTCCAAACTGGAATGAGAAGGATTGGGGTCCAGGCCTGCTAGACAAAGGCAGGGGGTCTCAAAGTGGAACAAGAAGGGTTCAGGGGTCTAGAATGAGAAGGGCTGGGGGCCCGGTGTGCAAGGCAAAGCTGGGGGAACCCAAACTGGAACGAGAAGGGATGGGGGCCACTCCTGGAAGGCCAGGGCGGGGAACGCCAACCTGTAACGGCAAGGTTTCAGGGCCATGTTTGGAACGAGAAACGTCGGGGGCCAGGTCTGGATTGCAAAGGCAGAGGAGCCCAAACTGGAACGAGAAGCCTTCAGGCCCAGACTTGGAAGGCAAAGGCAGGAGAACACAAACTGGAACGAGAAGGGTTTGGGGCCAGCCTGTAAGGCAAAGGCTGGGGGGCCCATGCTAGAACGAGAAGGGCTCAAGGCCAGGTCTGGAAGGTGAAGGCCGGGGGACCCAAACTGGAATGATATGCGTTCGGGGCTAGGCTTGAAACAAGAGTGGTTGGGGTCCAGGTCTGGAAGGCAGAGGTGGGGGTGCCCAAACTGGAATGAGAAGGGTTTGGGACCAGGCCTAGAATGCAAAGGCGGAGGGACCCAAACTGGATTAAGCAGAGATTGGGGCAAGGCCTAGAACGAGAAGGGTGGGGGGCCAGGCCTGCAAGGCAAAGGCAGGCTGCCCAGACTGGAACGGGAAGGGTTCAGGGACAGGTCTAGAAGGCAAATACGAGGGCGGGGGAGAAAGTGAAACAAGCAGGGCTCTGGGCAAGGTCAGGAAGGCAAAGGCAGGGAGACCTAAACTGGAGCAAGAAGCGTTCAGTGACAGGTCTTGAAGACAAAGGAGGGGGAACCCAAACTGAAATAAGTAGGGTTGGGGCCCAGGCCTTCAAGGCAAAGACGGCAGCCCCAAACAAGAATGAGAAGGGTTTGTGGCTAGGTCAGAAAGGGAAAGGGAGGAGGACCCAAATGGGAACAAGAAGCGTTAGGAGCCAGATATGGAAGGCAAAGTTTAGGGGACCAAAGCTGGAAGGAGAATGGTTTGGAGCCAGGTCTGGAATGAGAAGGATTGGGTGCCAGGACTGCAAGGCTAAGGCAGGGTGGCCCAAACTGGAACAAAAAGCTTTCAGGGCTAGGTCTGGAAGACAAAGGCGGTGAGGCCCAAACTGGAATGAAAAGGGCTCTGGGCCAGGTCTGGAAGACCAAGGCTAGGGGGCCCAAACTGGAACAAGAAGGGTTGGGGGCCCGACCAGCAAGACAAGGCCGGGGAGGGCCAAACTGGAACAAGAAGGATTCAGGACAAGGTCTGGGAGGCAAAGGCGGTGGGGCCCCATTTGGAATGAAAAGGGCTTGGGGTTAAGCCTGCAACGAGAATGGTTGGGGGTCAGGCCTGCAAGACAAAGGTGGCAGGACCCAAACTGGAACAAGAAGGGATCAGGGACAGGTCTGTAAGGGAAGGGCCGGGGAGCGGAAAGTGGAACAAGAAGCCTTCGGGACTAGGTCTGGAAGGCAAAGGCAGGAGGACCCAAACTGGAAGTAGAAGTGTTCGGGGTCAGGTCTGCAAGGCAATGGTGGAGGAACCCAAAAGGTCGGGACTCGGGGAAAAGGTTTGGGCTCAGGGAAAGAGTTTTGGCTCGGGGGAAAAGGCTTGGGCTCGGGGAAAAGGTTTGAGCTCAGGGAAAAGGCTTGGGCTCGGGGAAAAGGTTTGGGCTTAGGGAAAAGGTTAGGCCAGAGGAAAAGGTTAGGCTAGGGGAAAGGAATAGACCAGGGAGAAAGACAGGCCAGAGAGAGGTTTAAGCTAACAAAAACATTAGGCTAGGGGAAAAGTGTAGGCTAGAGGAAAAGGTTAGGCCAGGGAAAAGGTCAGGCCAGCAGAAAGGTCAGGCCAGCAGAAAAGGGTAAGCCAGTGGAAAAGGCTAGGACAGTGGAAAAGGCTAGGACAGCAGAAAAGAATAGGCCAGCAGAAAAGGCTAGGCCAGCGGAAAAGGCGAGGGCAGTGAGAAAAAGGTAAGCCGGGGAAATGGTTAGGCTAGGAAAAATGTTTAGGCCGGGGTAAAAGTTTGGGCTGGGGAAAAGGCTTGGGCTGGGGGAAAAAGCTTGGCCTCGGGGAAGAGGTTCGGGCACGGGGCAATGTTTTGTAATCGGGGAAAAGGTTTGGGCTTGGGGAAAAGGTTAGGCCGGGTTAAAGGTTAGGCCAGGGAAAAGGTTAAGCCCGGGAAAAGGTTAGGCCAGTGGAAAAGATTAGGCCAGAGGAAAAGATTAGGCTAAGGGAAAAGGTTAGACCGGGGAGAAAGGCGAGAGAGGCGTTTAGGCTAAGGAAAACGTTAGGCTAGGTGAAAGGTTTAGGTTAAGGGAAAAGGTCAGGCCAGTGGAAAAGGTCAGGCCAGCGGAAAAGGGTAAGCAAGCGGAAAAGACTAAGCCAGGAGAAAAGGCTAGGGCAGTGGAAAAGGCTAGGCCAGCAAGAAAAAGGTAGGCCAGGGGAAATGGTTTGGCTAGGAAAAAAGTTTAGGCTGGGAAAACGGTCTGGGCTCGGGGAAAAGGTTTATGTTCAGGGAAAAGGTTTGGGCTCAGGGTAAAGGTTTGGGTTCGGGGAAAAGGTCAGGACTCGGGTTAAAGGTTGGGACTCGGGGAATCGGTTTGGGCTTGGAGAAAAGGTTTGGGCTCAGGGAAAAGTTGTGGGCTTGGGAAAAGGTCGGGACTTGGGGAAAAGGTTTGGGCTCGGGGAAAAGGTCGGACCTGGGGAAAAGATTTGGGCTCGGGGAAAAGGTTTGGGCTCGGGGAACAGGTTTGAGCTAGGGGAAAAGGTTTGAGGTAGAGGAAAAGGTTTGGGCTTGGGGAAAGGTTTTAGGCTAGGGGAAAAGGTTAGGCCGGGGTAAAGGTTAGGCCAGTGGAAAAAGTCAGGCCAGCGGAAAAGGGTAAGACAGCGGAAAAGGCTAGGACAGCGGAAAAGGCTACTCTCCTAACCATGTAGTACAGTGCTCTACACATAGTAAGCACTCAGTAAACACCACTGATTAATTGCAGGAAGAAAGTGTCTCTTGAATTTCCACAGGCACAGAGAAAGGCTGGAGAACAAAGAGGCAGTTTGAGTGGCCAAGAAGACTTCTGAAATGGAGTGTTAGGTCCTTCACCCCACTACCCACTTCCCTCACAGACATGAATAAGGTCAGGAAAGGGAAAAGATTATACCTCCACATAGCCTGCCAAGGACAACTTTAAAGAAATTACCTGGCCCAGAATAGTCCCTAGTAAGCAAGCCAGAAAACAGATGATAATAATGATAATAATAATAATGTTGGTATTTGTTAAGCGCTTACTATGTGCAAAGCACTGTTCTAAGTGCTGGGGTAGATACAGGGTAATCAGGTTGTCCTATGTAAGGCTCACAGTTAATCCCCATTTTACAGAAGAGGGAACTGAGGCACAGAGATGTGAAGTGACTTGCGCACAGTCACAAAACTGACAAGTGGCAGAGTCAAAATTCAAACCCATGACCTCTGATTCCCAAGCCCGGGCTCTTTCCACTGAGTTACCCCAAACTCCACACCTCCTTCATCCCCAAAACGTTCCTCTAACCGCCTAACCTCCACAGCCCCTCACATTAAAGCCAACACACTCAACTCCAAAAAGCCTCACGCTCTGCAGGCTTATCTAAGGAAGGAGGGGGGTGGGTGGGGCCCGGCCTGATGTCAGTAACCCGCCTCTTTGGAAACAGCTGGGTTAGTGATGAGGTGTCCCAGGAGGAAGCTCTGGCAGCTCATTGGAAGAGGGGACAGCTTTGGGAAAAAGATAGGGTACGATGGGATAGGGGATAAGGGATAGGATGGTATTGTATTGAATATCTAGCATGAAAGGATTTGCCTGGGGAATCACAAATCCAAACAGCTCTCCAGGGGGGGTCTCATCTCTGGCCTGACCCCCACCCTACCTTTCTTTCCTGTCTGAGTTCCCTCCTCACAGTCCCCACATCCAACCTGCTGACACTGGACTCCAGGAGTAGTCAGAGCAGTCTGGCCCTGTAAAGCAGAAAAACCATCACTCTCCTCCCCACCTTCAGAGCCCCCCTAAAATCACATCTCCTCCAAGAAGTCTTCCCCAACTAAGCCATCATCTCTGCTATTTGACACAGAAGGGAGTGAGAGAAGAGGAAAAGAACTGATTTTGGTTTCATTTTGTGCAAGTGTGTTGTGTTTTAATGTTTCATTGTTCTTAACGTGTCTGTCTCTAGTCCTTCTCAGAGCTGGAGAAGGAGGTATAGAAAATTGCAGACAACCTATTTTTTTGAGGGGTTGGGGGGCAAACATAGTTTCTATGTCTGAGCCAACAGGAAAGACTTGTGCTCTCCTTCTTCCCCACATCCAGCTCCTGCTCCCTCCAAAACACAGGACTCACTGCAGAATTCTACTCTGGGTGGGAGGTAGTATAGTTAGGGTCTAATGGAAGCAAAGTGTCACTACACCTTCTCCATCAGTCCTGACTGAAACACATCTGGAGTTGTGGAACCTGACCTTAAGAGACACATGTGGATTAGTGAGGGGCCAGGTTCCCTCACCTGCCCTTTGCCCTGCCCTCCGCTTCTGTGGCCAAACCCTTCAGTCTTCTGTAGATTCTGCTGTTTCATATCTGGAAAAGGAGAGGTAGTAGATTGCAGACAACATAAGCTTCTTTGGCAGACACCATTTTCCCTCTTCTCCACCAAATATTTAGCCTATCATCTGGAGAGTTGAGGTGTATAGGCAGACCACCTCACTAAGATGACTGCAACAATCTGCCCTCATTCATTTACTTACGTATGTAAATTAATGTCTCCCTCCCCTTCTAGACTGTAAGCTTGTTATGGGCAGGGAATGTGTCTGTCCTATGGGTTCTCTTCCAAGCGCTTAGTACAGTGCTCTGCACACAGGAGACACTCCATCAGTCCAATTGATTGAAGGTGCAGAACTGCATGCACACTGGATAGACTTCAGTTTCTGGTCGATACCCGCCTTCTATCCTCCCAGCCCACACTGCTATGAACTCAGTTTCAGGCAGGAATCTGCACACCTCTGCTTCCCAGAGAGAAATAGGGGAGACACCCTGATCTCCTCCCGATATTAGAAACCACCAACTTCCATAATGAGCCCAAAAGGGTCCCTTCTCCGGAGAGTGAGGCTGTGCAGTGACCCCGTAGTCAGGACTGTAGTCTCAGAGAGGCTTGCCCTATTGAGAGAATTAAGGGCCCTGGGTCTTCTCAAGACAAAATAATCACGATGAATAGAATCAAGGGAATGAGCACAGTGCTGAAGGGAGGGGGAGGAGTAGAGGGAAAGGGGGCTTAGCTGAGGGGAGGTGAAGGGGGAGGAGCAGAGAGCAGAGAGGGAGCAGAGGGAAAAGGGGTAGCTCAGTCTGGGAAGGCTTCTCAGAGGAGGTGAGCTCTCAGTAGGGCTTTGAAGAGGGGAAGAGAGTTAGTTTGACAGACGTGAGGAGGGAGGGCATTCCAGGACAGCGGTAGGACATGGGCCAGAGGTCGATGGTGAGATAGGCATGAACGGAGGACAGTGAGGAGGGGAGCGGCAGAGGAGTGGAGCGTGCGGGGTGGACAGTAGAAAGAGAGAAGGGAGAGAAGGAAGGAAGGTAGGAGGGGGGCAAGGTGATGAATAGCCTTGAAGCCAAGTATGAGGAGGTTTCGTTTCATGTGGAGGTTGATGGGCAATCCCTAGAGATTTTTAAGGAAGGGAGTGACATGCTCAGAGCGTTCCTGCAGGAAGACCATCTGGGCAGCGGAATGAAAAATAGACTGGAAGAGATTGGGGAGAAACAGGAGGAAGGGAGACCAGAGAGAAGGCTGACACAATAATCCTGTCGGGATATTATGAGAACTTGTACCAGCATGATAGCCGTTTGGACGGAGAGGAAAGGGCAGATCTTGGCGATATTGTAAAGGTGAGATCGGCAGGCGCTGGAGCCTGATTGGATGTGTGGGGTGAATGAGAGAGGTGAGTCAAGGATCACACCAAGGCTGCGGGCCTGTGAGACAGTAAGGATAGTTGTACCATCCACAGTGACAGAGAAGTCAAGGAGAGGACAGGGTTTGGGAGGGAGGGTAAGGAGCTCAGTTTTGGACATGTTGAGTTTTAGGTGGCAGGCAGATATCAGGTGGAGACCTCCTGGAGGCAGGAGGAGATAAGAGCCTGAAGGGAGGAGGAGAGAACAAGAGAGCAGATGTAGATTTGGGTGTCTTCAGCATAGAGATGGTAGATGAAGCTGTGTTCTTGGCCCTCTTCTGTTCTCCATTTACACTCACTCCCTTGGTGAACTCATTCGCTCTCACGGCTTTGACTACCATCTCTACGCAGATGACACGCAGATCTACATCTCCGCCCCTGTCCTCTCACCCTCCCTTCAGACTCGCATCTCCTCCTGCCTCCAGGATGTCTCCACCTGGATGTCAGCCCGCCACCTAAAACTCAACATGAGCAAGACTGAGCTCCTCATCTTCCCTCCCAAACCCGATCCTCTCCCAGACTTCCCTATCACCCTGGATGGCACGACCATCCTTCCCGTCTCTCAGGCCCGCAATCCCGGTGTCATCCTTGACTCGTCTCTCTCGTTCACCCCACACAACCTATCTGTTACCAAGACCTGCCGGTTTCACCTTTACAATATCGCCAAGATCCGCCCTTTCCTCTCCACCCAAACGGCTACCTTACTGCTACGGGCTCTCGTTATATCCCGGCGAGACTACTGTGTCAGCCTTCTCTCTGATCTCCCTTCCTCCTCTCTCGCCCCACTCCAGTCTATTCTTCACTCCGCTGCCCGGCTCATCTTCCTACAAAAAAGTTCTGGGTATGTCACTCCCCTTCTTAAACAACTCCACTGGCTGCCTATCAACCTCTGCTCCAAACAAAAACTCCTCACTCTAGGCTTCAAGGCTCTACATCACCTTGCCCCTTCCTACCTGAGAAGCAGCGTGGCTCAGTGGAAAGAGCATGGGCTTGGGAGTCAGGTGTCATGAGTTCGAATCCCGACTCTGCCCCTTGTCAGCTGTGTGACTGTGGCCAAGTCACTTCACTTCTCTGTGCCTCAGTTACCTCATCTGTAAAATGGGGATTAACTGTGAACCTCACGTGGGACAACCTGATTACCCTGTATCTACCCCAGCGCTTAGACCAGTGCTCGGCACATAGTAAGCACTTAACAAATACCAACATTAACATTAATTAATTACCTCTCCTCCCTACTCTCTTTCTACCGCCCACCCTGCACGCTCCACTCCTCTGCTGCCCACCTCCTCACCGTCCCTCGGCCTCGCCTATCCCGCCGTCGACCCCTGGGCCACGTCCTCCCTGCTCACCTCCGCCAAACTGATTCTCTTCCCCTCTTCAAAACCCTACTTAAAACTCACCTCCTCCAAGAGACCTTCCCAGACTGAGCTCCTCTTCTCCCTCTACTCCCTCTAACACCCCCCCTTCACCTCTCCGCAGCTTAACCCTCTTTTCCCCCCATTTCCCTCTGCTCCTCCCCCTCTCCCTTCCCATCCCCTCAGCACTGTGGTCGTCTGCTCAACTGTATATATTTTCATCACCCTATTTTGGTAATGAAATGTACATCGCCTTGATTCTATTTAGTTGCCATTGTTTTTACGAGATGTTCTTCCCCTTGACTCTATTGCCATTGTTCTTGTCTGTCTATCTCTCCCGATTAGACTGTAAGCCCGTCAAACGGCAGGAACTGTCTCTATCTGTTGCCGACTTGTTCATTCCAAGCGCTTAGTACAGTGCTCTGCACATAGTAAGCGCTCAGTAAATAGTATTGAATGAATGAATGAGTGAATGAGTTCACCAAGGGAGTGAGTATAGATGAAGAACAGAAGCGGGCTAAGAACTGACCCTTGAGGAACCCCTACAGTTAGTGGATGAGAGGAGGAGGAGGAATCCGCAAAGGACACTGAGAATGAATGGCCAGAAAGATAAGAGGAGAGGACAGGGTCCCGTGAAGCCAAGATGAGATAAGATGTGGAGGTGAGAGGGATGGTGGACAGTATTAAAGGCAGCTGAGAGGTCGAGGAGGATTAGGATAGAGTAGGAGCCATTGGATTTGGCAATAAGGAGGTCATGGGTGACCTTTGAGAGAGCAGTCTCGGAGGGGACAGAAACCA
Source organism: Ornithorhynchus anatinus (assembly GCF_004115215.2). Lineage (NCBI taxonomy): Eukaryota > Metazoa > Chordata > Mammalia > Monotremata > Ornithorhynchidae > Ornithorhynchus > Ornithorhynchus anatinus. Next base: position 695,853 of record NW_024396888.1, read on the forward strand.
GATTGGAGGACGCCCAAGAGAAAATTGGAGTTGAGGAATTCAAGGCATCGAGTGTAGATGACTCGTTCTAGGAGTTTGGAAAGGAAGGGTAGGAGGGAGATAGGGCGTTAACTGGAAGAAGAAGTGGGGTCGATCTGATCGCCATTTTGAGCCCCCTGGCCTTTGCTTGCAGGCCTGGTCCCTACCCCTTCTCCGTCTAGTTATGGCACCAAACTCTTCTGGTTCACTTTGGGTCCCCTGACCTTTGCATTGCACATCTAGCTCTGAACGCTTCTTGTTCATTCTGGGCCCCCTGGCCTTTGTCTTGTGGGCCTGGTCCCCTATCCTTCTTGCTCCAGGCCTGTCCCCTAATCCTTCTCATTCCAGTTTTCCCCCCTTGGCCTTTGCCTTGCAGGCCTGGCCCCAAAGCCTTCTCTTTAGAGTTTGCCCCCCGCCCCCCGTCTTTGTCTTGCTGGCCTGGCCCCCAGCCCTTCTCGTTCCAGTTTGGGCCCCATCACCTTTACCTTCCAGACCAGGCCCTGAACCTTTAACCTTCCAGTTTGGGCTCCCCAGCCATTGTTTTCCACCCCTGGACCAGAACACTTCTAGTTCCATTTTGCGCCCCCCCCCCCCAAGCTTTTGCCTTGCAGCCCTGGTCCCCAACCTTTCTCCTTCCAGTTCTGGCCCCGAACCCTTATGGTTCCACTTTGGGTCCCCCCGACCTTTGCATTGCATATCTGGCTCTGAACACTTCTCATTCCAGTTTCGGCCCCCTGGATTTTGCCTTGCAGGCCTGGTCCCCAACCTTTCTCCTTTCAGTTCTGGCCCCAAACCCTTCTGGGTCCACTTTGGGTCCCCCCACCTTTGCCTTCAAGACCTGGTCCCGAACCTTTCTTGTTCCAATTTCGGGCCCCTGTGGTCTTTGCCTTGCAGGCCTGGCCCCAAATCCTTCTCTGTAGAGTTTGGGACCCCCCGCCTTTGCCTTGCAGGCCTGGCCCCGAACCCTACTTATTCCAGTTTGGGTCCTCCGCCTTTGCCTTCCAGACCTGGCCCTGAAGCCTTCTCTTTACAATTTGGGAACAAGTTCCTTTTCCAGTTCCTTTGGCCTTCCAGGCCTGGCCCCCAGCCATTCTCGTTCCAGACATGGCCTGAACACCTCTTGTTTCATTTTGGGTCCCCTCACCTTTGCATTACAAGCCTGGACCCTAAACCTTCTTGTTCCAATTTGGGTTACCCCGACTTTGCCTTGCAGACATGGCCCCCAACACTTCTCGTTCCAGACATGGCCCTGAACGCCTCTTGTTCCAGTTTTCATCCCCCAACTTTTGCCTTGCAGGCCTGGTTCCAAAGTCTACTTGTTCCAGTTTGGGACCTCCCGCTTTTGCTCTCCAGACCAGGCCTCAAACCCTACTCGTTCCATTGTGGGCCACCCAATCTTTGCCTTGCAGATCTGGCCCCAAACTCTTCTCTTTCCAGGTTGGGCTCCTCCTATTTTTGTCTTTCAAACATGGCCCCTAACTCATCTCGTTCCAGGTTGTGTCCCGCAACCCTTTGCCTTCCATGCCTGGGCCTGAACACTTTTCGTTCCTATTTGGGCCACCCATTTTTACCTTCCGAGCCTGGCCCCAACCCTTCTTGTTCCACTTTGGTCCCCCCACCACAACTTTGCCTTCCAGACCTGGCTCAGAACTCTTCTTATTCCAGTTTGGGCCCTCTGGCCTTGGCCTTCCGGACTTGGCCCCGAACCCTTCTTGTTCCAGTTTGGGTCTCCCAACCTTTGCCTTCCAGGCCTGGTCCCGAAGCCTTCTCGTTTCAGTTTGGGACCTCCCGCTTTGCCCTCCAAACCAGGCCTCAAACCCTACTCGTTCCATTGTGGGTCCCCCAACCTTTGCCTTGCAAGTCTGGCCCCGAACCCTTCTTGTTCCAGGTTGGCCCCCTTCGCTTTTGCCTTGCAGGCATGGCCCCCAACCCTTCTCATTCCATTTTGAGGCCCCCACCTTTGCCTACCAGGCCTGGATCTCAACCCTTCTCATTCCAGTTTGGACCCTCCGCCTTTTCCTTGCAGGCCTGGCCCCCAATCCCTCTCGTTCCAGACCTAGTCCCCAACCCTTCTTTTTTCAGTTTGAGCCCCCCTGCTTTTGACTTCCAAGGTTAACCACAAAACCTTCTTGTTTCAGTTTGGGTTCCCCTGACTTTGCCATCCAGACCTGTCCCCCAACACTTCTCGTTCCAGTTTGGGCCCCCTGCCATAACCTTCCAGACATGGCCCAGAACCCTTCTCGTTCCGGTTTGGGTCGCCCCAACTTTGCCTTCAATGCCTAGCCCCAAAACCTTTATGTTCCAGGTTGGGCACCCCGGTTTTTCCCTTGCAGGCCTGTACCCGTACCCTTCTTGTTCCATTTTGGGTCCCCACCTTTACCTTGCAGACCTGGCCTCCAACTCTTCTCGTTCCAGACCTGGCCCCTGTACCCTGTACCTGAGCCTGCGTAGACTACCTGTCCCCTGTATATCCATGATAACAGAATACTGAAGAAAGAGACGGATAAGTCCAGATTGATAGTTTATTTAGAGTGGAAAACAGGTGTGCTTACCCGCAGAACAGTCCGTGGTGGCCTGCGGACTTGGAAAGATCACACCACACCCTCCCCCCACATGCACTGCCTTGTATTCCCTCTGGTGTGCCAAAAACAAAGGGGGCCCTGTATGGTTGGGTGGACATTGGCCACCTTGCTTGATGCTCTCATCCAGATATCTCTGGGGCCACAAGATTCGCGAGGCAGGATGTCCTTGTCTGTCGTTCACCATATGGTCTTGTTGCTGCCATGGGGCCTCCTTCCTCCGGCAGGTCCGTCTTCCTCCCACCTGGGGTTGGTACCTCTGGTGCTGTGCAATTAATGAGGCAGCATGGAGTGGTGATTGGCCTTGACTGTACTAGCCCAAATATTTCCCATGGAATCTAACCATATGGGACCCCTTCAAGTATGTCACCCGTGCAATACTGATGTGCCCCTTCTTCCGGCAAAGATCCCTAATCGCACACCCAAGGGTTTATTCCTGCAGAGGTCACCTGGAGCATGATGCCATAACAGCAACATATCCCGCAGCATACTAGAAGTATTAAAATGATTATTGTGAAGAGCAAAGTACACCAATGAGCAGGCAAATTTGTTAGCATGTGGGGAATGTATCAGTGTCTCCAATTTCCGCAATTTCCCCCACTGCCTGATTCACTTGGACTAACGCAGATATAATGTGCACCTTCAGTAAGGCAGGCGCCAGAGCCAGCGGTGTGACGAGTCTCTCATATGGGTTGGTCCCACCTTCATTTACTATGGTATTGACCTCTCATATAGCGGCCGGCAGGCAATCTGCCCAGCTGATCAGAGTTTGCAGCCCCTCTACTAAAGGAGTAGTTCCTTTGGTAGCCCGTTTTTCCTTTCTACTAACCCTGCGGCTTATGGATTGTAGGGGAGGTGGTACCTCTTTTCGACATTATTCTCCTCTGCCCAGCGGTGGACTTCCTGACCTGTAAAGTGACTCCCTTGATCACTCTCAATCTGCTGAGGCATCCCATACATTCCCACAAGCTTCTCCAATCGCACTATGGTGGAGTACTGAGTCGACCTCTTGCTGGGAAAGGCCTGCATGATCCCAGTCGCTATGTCCAGGCCAGTTAGGGCATACTGGCTACTTTGGCTAGGAGTAAGCAGCCCAGTGTAGTCTACTTGCCATGCTCGCACTACAAGCACCCCCTTCAAAAATAACCCGATGCAGCAGGTAGATGCCTGGGCCTTTTCCGGGTGCATACGGGACAGGTGTCTACCGCAGCTTGTAACTTTGCTAGGCTCAATGGGAGGCCTGCCCCTTTGACTACTTGCCATGCCATTTTCATGCCCCTATGCTCGGTCTTACGGTGTACCCAATCTGCTACGTTGTCCACAGTCCTGGCCAGGTGGAATCGTACTAGGGCTAGTGGGTCAGCTTCCATATTATCGGGGGTGACTGTCACAGATGGGCTGAGACATGGGTATTCAGTGAGGTTCTTGTGGTTCACCTGCACCAGCATCCACATGTCTTCCCACATCTCCCTGCTTCACAGGTCCCAGTTGCCCACCTTCCATCTGTCAGTCGCCCATTGGGCCAGCCAGGTCGTTAGGCCACAATATAACGCCCAACTATCCGAGCCCATCGTGAGGGACCACGGTCCATGGGTTACCACTGGTCATACTGACCGAAGCTTGGCCCATTGACTGCTGGCCACCCCCCCCCATCCAAATAGTGTTGGGGAGGGGCTGAACGGCAACAACGGTCCAGTGGGCAGGGTTGCCCCGGGTGGACCCGTCTGTTTACCAGGCCTCTTGAGGGATTGGCCCAACCCCTTCTCGAATATTGTCCGGCCGGAGGGTTGGTTCCAGAATATGACCCATGTCCGACAAGTAAGTCACTGGCCCTAATAGGGCGTGCAGCTCGGCCTTCATGGGGCTGGCTGGCTGAGAAGTCGCCCTTTGCTGCAGATATGTATGCCATTTGCATAGGGTAGGTGTTTGTACCACGGCTGACGTCGGTCCATCCAAGAGTGCCTCAATCCACCCCTTGATGGGATATGCGGTCTGGACTATAATAGGTGCTGTTTTCGTAAGGGGCTCTACCTGTTGAACTGCGTTATACACGGCTAGTAATTGTTGTTCAATGGGTGAGTACCTGCTTTCTGCCCCCTTCCATAGTTGGGACCAGAATCCACTTGGGACGGTGGCTCCCACCCGAACCCATCCGGGTAAACGCTGACATCCATCATCCTGGGGGTCAGGGGCTCTGGGGCCTGTAGCACCAGAGCTTGTCCAGCCACCAGTTTGGCCTTTTCAAACTCCTCCTGAGCCTCTAGCATCCACTCCCAGCCTGCCCCCTTACGCATCTAGTGGTACAACAGCTGCAGGCACTTGGCTAGGTGAAGAATATACGATCTCCAGTATCCCACCAGGTTCAGGAACCCCTGCAATTCCTTAACACTACCCGGGGACCCTTCTGTGCGCATCTTACCTATAGCCGTCCCGGGTCCCCGGAATTAGACGGCTCTTACCGGATCAGGTGACCCCCAAGAATTGGACCACCGATGCCGGTCCCTGCACCTTGTCAGGGTTTATCACTCATCCTCGTTCCTGGAGGTGCTCTATCAGTAGCTTCAGGCAGGCCTGCAAGGCAATGGCTTCTGTACCAGTTAGCATAACATCTTCAATATAATGAAATCGGTTGACTCCCTCTGGGAGAGGGGACCCCTTTTCCAGATCGCACGCTATCAGCCCATGGCAGATGATAGGGCTGTGGATATACCCTGGCGGTAACATGGTGCAGGTCCACTGCCATCCTTCCCAGCTGAATGCGAATTGATCCTAACCAACTGCCTGAATGGGTACACTAAAAAATGCATTAGCAAGATCCAGCACCACGTGAGTGGTTCCCAGGTGTAACACCACATCGTCCAGTATGCTCACGATGCTTGGCACTGCCGAGCGTATCTCTGATACTACCTTATTCAATTCCTGGTAGTCTACGGTCATACGCAATGACCCAACTGCTTTTTGGACCGGCCCTGCAGGGCTTTTGAAAGGAGACTGTGTGGGCCATATGATCCCTACCTCCTCCAACGCCCTTACTGTCTGTGAGATATCCTCCTTCCTGCCGGGGAGCTGAAACTGCCGGGTATTGACCTCTCGGCATGGGGCTGGGAGTCGTACGGGTCGGCATTTTTCACTCCCTCTCAGTACAGCCATAATCACTCACACTTGCAAACGGAACTCCCCAGCGGTAGCCTGTAGAGTCTGCCCTGCCAGAATATCCACCCCTAATATGTTTTCTGGTTCAGGGGATATATGCACTACATATTTCTTAGGAGGGGTCCGCCCCACGCTCATCCACAATGGGGTTCATTTTACTCGGATCCCCTTACCCCCATAGCCATCAATAGTCATCCAGGATCCCGAGTGACGCTCTGGGTTTCCGTGCATGAGGGTACATTCCCCTCCAGTATCCACCAGGGCACATGTCTGCTCCCGGTTTTGGGGTCCCCAGTAGATAGTCAGGGAAACGTGGGACCTCTGGTCACCCCCAGAAGCCCCTACCCTGGGGCTACCTCGGCCCCAACCCTAGTCTAGAGAAGCTGGTGCCATCCAACCATCATCCAATTCCTCTATGATCCCCTTTTTTGATTCGTGGCTACCCTCCCTTTCCTCCCGGGGAGGGGCACTCGGGATCCTGAGGAGCTGCTGTTCCGGTCTCAAGTCCTTCCATAACAGTCTGTCAATCTGTGCTTTATCTATCCCTGCTTGCACCAGAACATACCATACTTATTTACGTCTCACAAGGACAGGACCCGTCCCCTGGAGCGCTTGGCACCCGACTGGGTCCCGCCAGACCGGGCCCTATCTGCTGACTTACCCCGCGTCGCAAACCACACTCGTTCACGACCCTTTTCCGTCTCTCCTAGGTCAGCTACCGCTTCCCCCACATCATAGACATTTTGTCCCACCATGGGGCTCAGCAAGGATATGGGGGGCCTGTGCCATTCCCACGGGGTGCTTGACAAAAGCTTATTCTTCATCTCCATTGTAAAGACAGCCCGGTTGGACCCATGGAAAGTGGCGGCCTATACCCCCTGGCTCATCCCCAATTCCCTCAAGACAGTCTGGGCCTTCACCAATGTCCTCCACATACGGTGCAGCCCCGGGAGAGCCCCCTCATTTGGCCATGCCTCTCTTAGGGCATTAACAAGCCTACTCGATAAGGGAGTGATTTCCCAGCACTGACCAGGCCTTGTGGAGACGTTGCCATATGGCGGGGTGGGCGGTAATACTGCTCAGCTTTTCCGCCTCCATCACCGATAGGGAAAAATGATCTCCTTCCATGTCCCACTGCTGCACCAACCAAGCAGTTATTGTTTCACGCAGATGCTGTTTAAATGGCTTGGCGAGCTCGATAAGCTCAGCCACCGTGTACTCCTGAATGGTCATTTTCTCCGAGATGGGCCCTCCCCCAGGGGTCCCATTTGGGAGCAATTGCTCTGTCAGTGCTTTCCGCTGGAGTAGAGGACAGACCTGCACTCTATGGCATTGTACCCAGTCCTCCTCCTCACTCTCCGCCTCCCAAGACTTCCAGATCTTTGCATCCCCCAACTGTACGAATCTACATGCTAAATTCTCTAACTTCACCCCCTGTTCCTCCAGCCTTTCTGATAATCAGGAGGCTAGCAGAGTGATAAATGCACACACGTCCCATTCCCGGGCCAGCTCGTCTCGTCTCTGAGCTATTTCTCCCTCTAGCAAATTACCCCGGGCCCGCAATTGTGCCTCTGCAATCATCCATGCACTCTGCAAGAGGGACCAGGCTGCAGCCGCGGTCCCTCGGCACCATTCTTTCAACTGGGACATCACCGCTTCCTCCGTCAGGAGGCTTACTAACTCAGTGGGGGTCTGGGCCTCTGCCGCTAGTGCCGAATTGGTGGCTATCGATAAATGGCCATCCCAACAAGGCAGCCAACCTTTTCCCTTCTTTCCGGACTCGGGCTTCCCCGGCCTCTGCCAGTGGCCTTTCCAAGGTTGCAGGACTCCAGGTAGCCTCTCCGTACACCCGTGGGGATCCACACGCATCTATGACACGAGCTAACCCACCCCACACTGATGTGAACAGCCATTCTAGGATTTCCCCCAGTGAGGTTCCTTCCCCCACAGATGCCATTTCTTCGGTATCCTGCTGACTACGCCAATTGTACCGGGCGGGACTGGAACCTGCATAGACTACCTGTCCCCTGCATATCGATAATAATGGAATACCGAAGAAAGAGGGAGATAAGTCCAGGTTGATAGTTTATTGAGAGTGGAACGCGGGGGGATTACCCACAGAACAGTCCATGGTGGCCAGCAGACTTGGAGAGATCACACCTCACCCTCCTCCCCCATGCACTGCCTTATAATCCCTCAGGTGTGCACCCTCCTCCCGCATGCACTGCCTTATATCCCCTCTGGTGTGCCAAGAACAAAGGGGGGCCTGTATGGGGGTTGGGGGGCATTGGCCACCTGGCTCGATGCCCCCTTCAAGATACCTCTGGGGCCCCAAGATTCGCGAGGCAGTATGTCCTTGGCGGTTGTTCACCATACGGTCTTGTTGCTGCCACTGGGCCTCCTTCCTCCAGCAGGTCTGTCTTCCTCCCACCAGGGTTCGCACTAGGCTGGCGCTGTACAATCAATGAGGCAGGATGGAGCAAGGGTCAGCCTTGACTGTGCTAGCCCAAATGTTTCCCACTGGAGTCTGACAATACACCCCCAAACCCTTCTTGTTCCAGTTCGTGCCCCCTCGTTTTTGCTTCCAGACCTGGCCCCCAAACCTTCTTGTAACAGACCTGGCCCTGAACCTTCTCAAAGGAGGGTCCCCACTCCTTTGCCTTGGAGACGTGGTCCCGAACCCTTCTTGTTCCAGTGTGGGTCCCCCTGCTTTTACCTTGCAGGCCGAGCCCCCAACCCTTCTCTTTCCAGACCTGACTCTGAACCCTTTTTGTTCCAGTTTCGGTGCCCCATCCTTTACCTTGCAGTCCCAGCCTCCCAACCCTTCTTGTTCCAGATCTGGCCCTGAATCACTCTTGTTCCAGTTTGGATCCTCCCATCTTAGATTTCCATACCTGACCCCGAACACTGCTCATTCAGTTTGTGTCCCCCACTTGCCTTCCAGGCCTGGCCCTGAACGCTTCTCGTTCCAGTTTGGGCCCCACCACCTTTGATTTGTAGGCATGGCCCCTAACCCTTCTCTTTCCAGGTTGGTCCCCGCTTCTATGCCTTCCTGGCCTGGACCCAAACCCTTCTGTTTGTATTTTGGGATCTCCAGCCTTTGCCTTGCAGGTTTGGCCCTGAGTCCTTTTCGTTCCAGATTGGGCCAAATAGTCTTTGTCTTGCAGGCCTGGCCAAGAATGCTTCTCGTTCCAATTTGGGACCTCCAGTTTTGACCTTCCAGTTTTGTCCCCCCCAGTCTTTACCTTGCAGGCCTGGTCCCAAACCCTTCTCATTCCAGGTTGGGCCCTGCAGCCTTTGTCTTGCAGGATTCACCCCAAACTCTTTTTGTTCCAACTTGCACGCCCCCGCCTTTGCCTTCCAGATTTGTTCCCCCAACATTTGCCTTGCAGATTTACCCCCCAAGTCTTTGCCTTGCAAGTTTGGCCTCAAACGTTTTTCGTTGAAGTTTTGCCCCACCCAGCCTTTGCCTAGCAGGTTTGGCCCAGAAACCTTTTCCATCCATTATGGGGCCCCCAACTTTGATTTGAAGACCCTGCCCTGAACCCATTTTGTTCAAGTTTGGGGCCACCTGCTTTTGCCTTGCAGGCCTGGCCCCAAACCCTACTTGTTCCAATGTGGGACCTCCAGTTTTTGCCTTTGAGTTTGGGTCCCCCAGCCTTTGCCTTCCAGGGCTGTCCCCAAACCCCTTCCGCTCCAGTTTTGGGCCCTCTGCCTTTGCCTTCCAGATTTGCCCCACCCCTCCTCCCCCCACGTTTGCCTTGCAGGCCTGGCCCCGAACCCTTTTCGTTCTACTTTGGGCCCCACAGCCTTTGCCTTGCGGACCTGGCCCCAAATGCTTCTCCTTTCAGTTTTGCCCTCCCAGCTTTTGCCTCGCAGGCCTGACCTCGAATGCTTTTCCTTCCACATTTGGCCGCCCTGCTCCCGCCTTTGCCTTCCAGCTCTGGCCCTGAACCTTTCTAGTTCCTGTATGGGGCTCCCTCTTTTTGCCTTTAAGGCCTTGTTGTGAACCATTCTTGTTCCAGTTTTGCACCCCCACCCCCCCCCCCAGCCTTTGCCTTGCAGCTTTGACCCCAAACCCTTCTCATTCCATTTTAGGACCCCCAGCCTTGGCCTTGCAGGCCGGGCCCCAAACACTTTTCGTTCCAATTTGGGCCCCCTAACCTTTGCCTTCCAGATATGCACCCAGCCTTTGCCTTGCAAGTTTGTCCCTGAAGTCTTTTCATTCCCATTTGGCCTCCCCAGTCTTTGCCTTATGGGCCTGGCCCCGAACTCTTCTCATTCCATTTTGGGATCTCCAGCCCTTGACTTGCAGGTTTGGTCCCGAATGCGTTTTGTTCCAGATGGGGCCCAATAGCCTTTGCCTTGCAGGCCTGGACCCGAACCCGTCTCATTCCAGTTAGGGCCCCCCCTGCCTTTGCCTTCCTTGTCTGGCCCAGAACTCTTCTTATTCCAGTTTTGGCCCCCCAGCCTTTGCCTTCCAGTTTTGCCCCCTAACTTTTCCCTTGCAGGCTTGGCCCCAAACCCTTTTTGTTCAAGTTTAGCCCCCCCGGACTTTGCCTTGCAGGCCAGGCCCCAAACATTTCTCATTCCAATTTGGACCCCCTAACCTTTGCCTGCCAGATTTTGCCTTCCCAGCCTTTACCTTGCAGATTTGGGCCGAACTCTTTTCATTCTAGTTTGGGAACCCCAGCTTTTGTCTTCCAGTTTTGTCCCCCCAGCTTTTGCCTCACAGACCTGGGCCAAAACCTTTTCATTCCAGTTTGGCCCACTCAGGCTTTGCCTTGCAGACCTGGCCGGAATGCTTCTTATTCCAGATTTGCCCCACCACCAGCCTTTGCCTTCCAGCTCCGGCCATGAGCCCTTCTTGTTCCAGGTTGGGGAGCCCCACTTTTGGGGAACCCTTATCGAACCAGTTTTGCCCCTCCTCAGCCTTTGCTTGCAGGTTTGGCCTGAACCCTCTCGTTCCATTTTGTGACCCCCAGCCTTTGCCTTGCTGGCTAGGCCCCAAATTCTTTGCGTTCCAGTTTGGCCCCCACCACCTTTGCCTTTCAGATTTTGCCGATTCCCCCCCCCTCTCCAACCAGGCTTTGCTTTCCAGCTCTGGCCCCGAAACATTCCTATTCCAGTTTGGGGCACCACACTTTTGCCTTTCAGGCCAGGTCCCCAAACTTTCTCGTTCCAGTTTGAGCCCGTTCTGCCTTTGCCTTCCCAATTTGCCCTGCCAGCTTTTGCCTTCCACATTTGACCCCAAGTCTTTGCCTTGCCCATTTCCCATAGACTAACCTTGGCCCCTGGCATAAACTTTTCCCCTGGCCTAACCTTTTCCTCTGGTCTAAAGCTTTCCCCTAGCCTAACCTTTTCCCATAGCCTAAGCTTTTCCCCTAGCTTAACCTTTTCCCTGGCCTAACCATTTCCGGTAACCTAACCTTCCCCCAGCCTAATCTTTTGCCCTAGCCTAACATTTTCCAAAGACTAACCTTTTTCCCCTGGCATAACCTTTTCCCCTGGTCTAATCTTTTTCCCTGGTTTTACATAATCCCTGGGACAATCTTTTCCCCTGACCTAACCATTTACCCTGGCCTAACGATTTGCCCTAGCCTAACCTTTCCTGTGGCCTAACCTTTTCCCTTGACCTAACCTTTTCCCCTGGGCTAACCTTTTCCCCTGAACTAACCTGTTCCCATAACCCTTTCTCCTGGCCTAACCTTTCCTCTAGTTTAACCTTGTCCTCATAGTCGAAACTTTTCCCCCGGCTTAACCTTTTCCCTGGTCAATCCATTCCCTTGATCTAACCTCTTCTCCTAGCCTAACCTTTTCCCCTATTCTAACCATTTCCCCTAGCCCAACCTCTCCCATAGCCTAACATTACACTAACCTTTTACCTGGCCTAACCTTTTCCCTTGCCTAACCTTTTCTTCTAGCCTAACCTTTTCCCCTGGCCTAACCTTTTCCCCGGGGCCTTTCCCCTAGTCTAATCCTTTCCCATAACCTAACCACTTCTCATAGCCTAACCATTTCCCTTAATTTAAGCTTTCCCCTGGCTTAACCTTTTCCCTTAGCCTAACCTTTTTCCCACCCTAAATTTTTCTCCTAGATTAAGATTTTCCCTGGCCTAACCTTTTCCCCTAGCCTAACTATTGCTCTTGGCCTAACATTTTCCCCTATGCTAACCTTTTCCTGAAGGCTTACCTTTCCCCTGGTCTAAGCTTTCCCCCGGCCTAAACCTTCCCCCTAGCATAATCTCTTCCCTGACTTAAACTTTTCGAAAGGCCTAATCTTTTCCCCTGGCCTAACCTTTTCCTTTAGCCTAAACTTTTCCCCTAGAATAACCTTTTCCCCTAACCTAACCTTTTCACCTTGCCTAACCTTTTCCCTGAGCCTAACCTTTTCCCTTGGCCTATCCTTTTCCCTGTCATTCATTCATTCATTCAATAGTATTTATTGAGCACTTACTATGTGCAGAGCACTGTACTAAGCGCTTGGAATGTACAAATCGGTAACAGAGACAGTCCCAGCCCTTTGCAGGCTTACAGTCTAATCGGGGGAGACAGAGAGACAAGAATAGCAATAAATAGAATCAAGGGGATGAACATCTCATTAAAACAATAGCAAATAAATAGAATCGAGGTGATGTACCTCTTATTAACAAAATAAATAGGGTAATGAAAATATATACAGTTGAGCAGATGAGTACAGTGCTGAGGGGAGGGGAAGGGAGAGGGGTAGGAGCAGAGGGAAAGGGGGGAAAAGAGGGCTTAGCTGAGGGGAGGTGAAGGGAGGGTAGAGGGGGAGCAGAGGGAGCAGAGAGAAAAAGGGGAGCTCAGTCTCAGAAGGTCTCTTGGAGGAGGTGAGCTCTAAGTAGGGCTTTGAAGAGGGGAAGATAATTAGTTTGGCGGAGGTGAGGAGGGAGGGCATTCCAGGACCGCGGGAGAACGTGGACCAGGGGTCGACGGCGGGATAGGCGAGAACGGGGGACAGTGAGGAGGTGGGTGGCAGAGGAGCGGAGTGTGTGGGATGGGCAGTAGAAAGAGAGAAGGGAGGAGAAGTAGGAGGGAGCAAGGTGATGGAGAGCCTTGAGGCCTAGAGTGAGAAGCTTTTGTTTTGTGCGGAGGTTGATAGGCAACCATTGGAGGTTTTTAAGAAGGGGAGTGACATGCCCAGAGCATTTCTGCAGGAATATGAGCCAGGCACTGGAGTGAAGAATAGACTGGAGCGGGGAGAGAGAGGAGGGAGATCAGAGAGAAGACTGACACAATAATCTAGCCAGGATATTTCAAGAGCCTGTAACAATAAGATAGCCGTTTAGGTGGAGAGGAAAGGGCAGATCTTGGTGATATTATAAAGGTGAGACCGGCGGTTTTGGTGACGGATTGGATGTGTGGGATGAATGCAAGAGCCGAGTCAAAGATGACACCGAGGTTGCGAGCCTGAAAGACGGGAAGGATGGTTGTACCATGCACAATGATAGGGAGGTCAGGAAGAGGACAGGGCTTGGGAGGGAAGATGAGGAGCTCATTTTGACCATGTTGAGTTTTAGGTGGCGGGCAGACATCCAGGTAGAGATGTCTTGGAGGTAGGAGGAGATACGAGCCTGAAGGGAGCAGGAGAGGAGAGGGGCAGAGATGTAGATCTGTGTGTCATCTGCATAGAGATGATAGTTGAAGCTGTGAGAGCAAATGAGTTCACCAAGGGAGTGAGTGTATATGGAGAACAGAAGATGGCCAAGAACTGACCCTTGAGGAACCCCAACAGTTAGAGGATGGAAGGGGGAGGAGGAAACCGCGAAGGAGATCGAGAATGACTGGCCAGAGAGATAAGAGGAGAACCAGGAGAGGACGGAGTCCGTGAAGCCCAGGTGATTTAAGGTATGGAGGAGAAGGCGAAGGTCAACAGTGTCAAAGGCAGCTGGGAGGACAAGGAGGATTAGGATAGAGTAGGAGCCATTGGATTTGGCAAGAAGGAGGTCATGGGTGACCTTTGAGAGAGCAGTCTGGGTAGAGTGGAGGGGACGGAAGCCAGATTGGAGGGGGTCCAGGAGAGAATGAGAGTTAAGGAATTCTAGGCAGCGAGTGTAGACGACTCGTTCTAGGAGCTTGGAAAGGAAGGGTAGTAGGGAGATAGGGCGATAACTGGAAGGGGAAGTGGGGTCGAGAGAGGGTTTTTTTAGGATGGGAGAGACATGAGCATGTTTGAAGGCAGAGGGGAAGAAGCCATTGGAGAGTGAGCGGTTAAGGAGGGGAGGAGGGCAGGGGCTATGGTTTTTATAAGGTGAGAGGGAATGGGGCCCGAGGCACAGGTGGAGGGGGTGGCACTTGCAAGGAGGGAGGAGATCTCCTCTGAGGATACTGCAAGGAAGGATGGGAAAGTAGGGCAGAGGGTTGCGGGGGGAGGCATGAGGGGGAGGGGTGACTTTGGGGAGCTCAGACCTGATTGTGTTAATTTTCGTCATGAAGTAAGTGGCCAGATCATTGGGGGTGAGAGATGGGGGAGGGGGAGGAACAGGGAACCTAAGGAGAGAATTAAAGGTCCGGAACAATTGGCGAGGGCGACGGGCATGGGTGTCAATGAGGGAAGAAAAGAAGTTTTGCCTGGCGGAAGAGAGGGCCGAGTTAAGGCAGGAAAGGATAAACTTGCAATGGATAAGGTCGGCTTGGTGCTTGGACCTTCGCCAGCAGCGCTCGGCAGCTCGAGCATAGGCGTGTAAGAGGCGGACAGAGGCGGTGACCCAGGGTTGTGAGTTAGTGGAGCGAGAGTGGCGGAGGGAAAAGGGGGCGAGAGAGTTGAGTAGAGAGGGTGGAGTGGTGAGTGGTGACCTGATCACTGAGTGGGAAGAGAGGACGGGGGCAAGGTGGGGAGAGATGCTTTTGGAGAGATGGATGGGATCAAGAGAGCGGAGGTCTCTCTCGGGGAATAGTATAGATTTGCAGGGGGAGAGAGTGTGAGAGATGAGGCAGGTGAGAAGGTTATGGTCTGAGAGAGGGATTTCAGAGTTGGTGAGGGAGGAGATAGTGCAGCGGTAGGAGATGACGAGATCGAGCGTGTGACCGAGTCGGTGAGTGGGCGAGGTATGGTGGAGCAGGACGTTGGCAGAGTCGAGGAGCGATATCAGGTGGGCGGCAGAGGAGTCACCGGGTACATCCATGTGGATGTTAAGTCTCCGAGGATCAGTGGGCAGAGAGAAAGAGAGAGGGAAGGTGAGACAGGGGTCTAGGTGCTTGAAGAAGTCGGTGGTGGCACCAGGAGGGCGGTAGATGATGGCTACAAATAGCTGGAGGGGGTGGTAGAGGCGAATGATATGGGCTTCAAAGGAGGGGAAGGAGAGGGAAGGGGGAGGAGGGATAGTGCGGAAGCGGCAACGGGGTGAGAGAAGGAAGTCGATGCCTCCTCCCTTTCCGGTGAGTCTGGGGGAGTGGGAGAAGGAGCGGCCTCCGCTGGAGAGAGCAGCGGCGGGCACTGTGTCTTCAGAAGTGAGCTAGGTTTCCATAAGAGCGAGGAGGAGGAGAGAGCGGTAAAGAAAAAGGTCAAGGATGAAAGGTAATGGAGTGGGGGTTCCAGAGGCCACACTTGAAAGTAATTGTGGGTGCAAGGGGGGTGGGGGGGGTAAGGGGAGGGTTTGGATGGGAACGAGGTGGCTGGGCCCTGGACGAGGAGATGGGGAGGAGGGGTGCCGGTGGGACAAGAGGACAGGGATGGGGCGTGGGTGGGGATGAGGGAAGGGGGGAGGGTGGGAGGAGGGAGTTTGGTGGGGGGAGCGTAGGGGGAAGGGGAAGAGGGGTGGCGCTGATAAAGTGGGGTTCTAGGGCGGGGGAGAGGAGGGTGGAGGAGGCAGAGGAGAGAGCGGGAAAGAGCTGAGCGAGAGAGAAGGAGAGGATTGGGAGGGGCAGATGGGAGGGGGGCGTGGAAGGACATGGTGAGGCCAGAGAGGTAGGAGGCAGCACTGAGAACAATTAACGATAACATGTGAAAGCGGTAATCTAGTAACATGATATAATAAAATAATATTAATAAGCGGGTGACGACCCCGGTCGGGGGTTGACTTGACTAAGGGTCGACCTGATCAAAATCAAAGTCAAAAGGCCAGCGGCAAAGAGAGTCCCGGGGCTCATGTCCAAATGTCTCTGAGGCGGCGGCGGGAGTCCTGAGGATGTCCGGGGTGGGTTGCGGGCCTAGGTGATGGCTAAAATAACGTAACACAGCGAGAACAAGGACATCGTTGCCCGGGGCGGGGGAGATCAATCACCTCACGGGGGAAGAGCGAGTGAGGGCTTCCCAAAATGGCCACTTCGGGCGGAGTGGGGGAGAGGGCGGTTGGGGAGCACAATGTCTCAAGGCCCGGGGTGGGAGGAGCAGGGGGGCATAATGTCCGCAGGCCCAAGCAGGGGAGCACAATGAGAGCTGGTGGCTGGGGGGTCTGCGGTGGGGGGGTATCCTTAGTTTCGGAGTCCTTGAGGATGGGTGCAGAGGTCCGGGTTGCAGGGCTGTCTATAAACCCGGGGGAAGGTCATAGAGGACTTAGAGGACATAGAGGAGGCGGAGGTCTCAAGTCGACGTGGCGGCGATGCCTGGAGGAGAAAGGTTTGGCCGGGCGTGGGGCCGGGCGGTCCGATGCGCAACTCTCCGAGAGAGGCGGTTGCGGCGCGAATGAGTCAGCGAGCGGCAGCCGAAGGGCTTGCCGGGAATAGGGGCCGGGCCGCTGCAAGGGAGAGGAGCTCTCGAGTCCATGTGGCGGCCGATTCAGTCGGGAATGAGGGGACCGGCGGTCCAATGCTCAGCCCCAAAGGAGTGGAGATCCCGAGCCCACGTGGCGATGGATCCAAGGGGCCGGGCGGTCCCAAGGCTCAGCTCCCAGGAGAGGCGGTCCCGGCGTTAGATGAGTCGGCGAGCGGTAGCCAAAGAGCTAGCCAAGAATAGGGGCCGGGCGGTCCAAGGCTCCGCTGCAAGGGAGAGGAGCTCCCGAGTCCATGTGGCGGCCGATTCAGTCGGGAAGGTTGGACACTGAGATAAGGTTAGGCTCGGGAAAATGTTTTGGCCTTGGGAAAAGCGTAGGCCAGGGAAAGGGATAGGCCAAGGGAAAAGGTTTTAGGTTCAGGGAAAAGGTCAGGTCAGAGGGAAAGATTAGGCTAAGGGAAATGTTTAGGCTAGGAGAAAAGGTTAGGCCAGGGAAAAGGTTGGGCGTCAAAGGTCATGGGTTCGAATCCCGGATTTGCCACTTGTCAGCTGTGTGACTGTGGGCAAGTCACTAAACTTCTCTGCCTCAGTTCCCGCATCTGTAAAATGGGGATTAAGACTCTGAGCCTCACGTGGGACAACCTGATTATCCCATATCTACCCCAGGGCTTAGAACAGCGATCTGCACATAGTAAGCGCTTAACAAATACCATCATTATTATTATTATTACTATGGGAAATGGATAAGCTAGGGGAAGAAGTTAGGCCAGGGGAAAGATTAGGCAAGGGAAAGGTTAGATTGCAGGAAAAGATTAGGCTGGGGAAAAGGTTAGCCCGGGGAACAGGTTAGGGTAGGGGAAAAGGTTAAGCTAGGGCAAAAATGGGGAAAAGGGGAAAAAGTTAAGGGGAAAAGGTTGGGTGAGGGAAAAATGTTAGGCTAGGGGTAAAGGTTAGGCTAGGGGAAAAATCTAGACCATGGGCATAGGTTAGGTCTGGAGAAAGGATAGGCCAGGAAAAAGCTTAGGCCAGGAAAAAGCTTAAGCCAGGAGAAAGATTAGGCCAGGGGAAACTTTTCTGCCCGGGGAAAAGGTTAGGCTAGGGGAAAAGGTTATTTCATGGAAAAGGCTAGGCCAAGGGAAAAGGTTAGTTTAGGGAAAAACGTTAGGCTAGGGAAAATGTTAGGCTAGAGGTCAGGTTAAGCTATGGGAAAAGGTTAGACCAGGGGAATTGGTTGGCTTAGGGGAAAAGGGAGACTAGGGGAAAAAGATAGGCTAGGGGAAAAGGTTAGGCCAGGGGAAAAGGTTAGGTCAGGGAAAGGGATAGACCAAGGGAAAAGGTTAGGCTAGGTAAAAACGTTAGGCTAGTGCAAAGGTAAGCTTAGGGGGAAATGTTAGGCCAAGAGAAAACGTTAGGCTAGGCAAAAACATTAGGCTGGTGGTAGGTTAGTCTAGGGGAAAAGGCTAGGCCTGGCAAAAGGATTAGGCTAGGGGAAAAGGTTAGGCGAGGGGAAAAGGTTAGGCGAGGGGAAAAATTGAGGCTGGGGGGGAGGTTAGGCTGGGGGAAAAGATTAGACCAGGGGAAAAGGTTAGTCTAGGGGAAAATGTTAAGCCAAGGGAAAAAGCTAGGCTAGGAGAAAACGTTAGGCTAAGGGAAAGATTACGCTAGGGGAACATTTTAGGCCAGGGGAAAATGTTAGGCAAGGGGAAAAAAATTAGTCTAGGGAAAAATGTTTAGCCAAGGGAAAGGATTAGGCCAGGGGAAAAAGATGAGGGGAAAAGTTAAAGCAAGAGGAAAATTAAGGCCAGGGTGAAGTTTAGACAAGCAGAAAAAATTAGGCTAGGTGAAGAGGTTAGGCTAGGGAAAAGAGTAGCATGGGGAAAGAGTCAGCTAGGGGAAAGGTTAGGCTAGAGGATAACAGTAGGCTAGGTAAAAGGTTTAGGCGAGAGGAAAATGTTAAGTGAGGGGAAAATGTTAGGCTAGAGAAAAAGGTTAGGCCAGGGAGAAGGTTAGGCTAGGGAATGGTTTAGGCTAGGGTAAAGGTTAGTTCAGCGGTCAGGTTAGGCTTTGGGAAAAGGTTAGGCCAGGGGAAGAGATTAGGCTAGGGGAAAATGCTAGGCTTAGGGGGAAACGTTAGGCTAGGGGAAAGCTTTAGGCTACGGGACAAGATTAAGCCAGAGTAAAAGGTTGGGCCAGGGAAAATGGTGAGGCAAGGAGAAAAGGTTAGGCTGGGGGAAAAGGTTAGGCTGGGGGAAAAGGTTAGGCTGGGGGAAAAGGTTAGGCCAGGGGAACAGGTAAGGCTACAGGAAAAGCTTAGGTCATGGAAAAGGATAGGCCAAGGAAAAGTTAAGTCTAGGAAAAATGTTAGGCCAAGGTAAAGGTCAGGCTAGGGGTCAGTTTAGGCTATGGGAAAAACTTAGGCCAGGGGAAAAATATAAGCTAGGGGAAAACAATATGCTGGAGGAAAGGTTTAGGCTAAGGGAAAAGGATAGGCCAGGGGCAAAGGTTAGCTCAGGGAAAAGCATAGGCCAAGGGACAATCTAGGGGAAAAGGTTAAGCCAAGGGAAAAGGTTAGGCTAGGCAAAAACTTTAGGCTGGGGAAAGGTTAGGCTGGGGAAAAGGAAAGGCCTGGTAAAAATGATAGGATGGGGGAAAGGTTAGTCAGGGGAAACCGGAAACAAGATGGGTTTGGGGATGGGCCTGGAAGGCAAAGGCGTGGGGCCCCAACCTGGAGGAGAAAGGCGAGGGGGACAAACCTGGAAGGCAAAGACTGGGGGGACCAATCTGGAATGAGAAGCGTTTGGGACCATGCCTGGAAGGCAAATGTGAAGGGGCCCAACCAGGATAGAGAAGGGTTTGGGGCCAGGTCTGGAAGGAAAAAGCAGAGGCACCAAACCTGGAATGAGAAGGGTTTGTGTCCAGGCTTGTAAGGCAAAGGTTAGGGGGCCCAACCTGGAAGGCAAAGGTTGGAGGGTCCAAACCTAGAAGGCAAAGGCGGGGGGTCCCAAAGGGAAAGGAAAGGCGGTCGGGGGGGGCGGGAATCCTGGAACAAGAAGCGTTCAGGGCCTGGTCTGGAAGGCAAAGGCGGGAGGCGGGGGGGGGGGGGGGTCCAACCTGTAAGGCAAAGGTGGGGGGCCCAAACCTGGAACAAGAAGCGTTCGGGGCCAGGCATGGAAGGCAAAGACATGGGGTTCAAACCTGGAACGAGAAGGGTTCAGTGCCAGGCCTGGGAGGCAAAGGCTGTGGCGGGGAAGTGGGGTAAATCTGGAATGATAAGGGTTCAGGGCCAGGCCGGGGAAACAAACCTGGAAAGAGAAGGGTTCATGGCCAGCCCTGCAAGGCAAAAGCGAGGGGGCGCCCAACCTGGAACAAGAAGCCTTCTGACCAGGCTGGGAAGGCAAAGGCCATGGGACCAAACCTGGAATGCGAATGCTTCGAGGCCAGACCGGGAAGGCAAAGGCTGGGGGCCGGCAAACCTGGAATGTGAAGGCTTTGGGGCCAAGCTGGGAAAGCAAAGTCTGGGGGGGGGGGGCAAAATTGGAACGAGAAAGCTTCAGGGCCAGGCTAGGAAGGCAAAGGCATGGGGGCCAAACCTGTAGTGAGAAGGGTTTGGGGCCAGGCCTGGAAGGCATAGGTTAGTGGGGGCAACCAGGAAAGAGAAGGGTTCGGGACTCATCCTGGAAGGAAAATGAGAGGAGACCAAACCTGGAAAGAGAAGGGTTTGGGACCGAAGGCGGGGGAGTCCAACCTGGAAGCAAAGGCGGAGGGGCCAAACCTGGAATGAGAAGGGTTTGAGGCCAGGCCTGGAAGACAAATGCAGGAGGGCAAACCTCGAAGGCCTAGGCAGGGACAACCTGGAACAAGAAAGGTTCGGGACTGGGCCTGGAAGGCTAAGGGGGTTGGGAGGGGGACGGTCCAACCTGAAAGGCAAAGGCGTGGTGAGGGGCGAACCAGGAATGAGAAGAGTTTGGGGCCAGGCCTGGAAGGCAAAGGCCAGGGTGCCCAACCCAGAAGACAAACGCAGGGGGGCAGGGGGCAGGCCTGGAACAAGAAGTGTTCAGGGCTAAACCTGGAAGGCAAAGGTGGAGGGAACCAAACCTGGAACGAGAAGGATTCGGGACCAGGCCTGGAAGGCAAAGTTGGGGGTGCCAACATGGAAGGCAAAGGCTGGGGGGCCCAACCTGGAAGGCAAGGCAGGGCACGGTGGAGGGAGCAACCTGGAACAAGAATGGTTTGGGTTCAGGCCCAGAAGGAAAAGGTGGGGAGGTCCAACCTGTAAGGAGAAGGCTTCGGGGCCAGTCATGGAAGGCAAAGGCGGGGTTAGCAAACCTAGAATGAGAAGGGCTAACTTTTTCACTCACCTAACCTTTTCCCCTAACCTAAACTTTTCACCCTGCCTAACTTTGTCTTCCAGGCTAGTGTTTTCCCCAACTTAGTATTTTACATAGCCTATACTTTTCCCCTAGCTTAACCTTTTCCCCTGGCCTAACCTCTTCCCCTGACCTAACCTCTTCCCCTGACCTATCCTTTTCCCCTAGACTAACCTTTTCCCCTGGCCTAACCTTTTCCCCTGGCCTAAACCTTTCCCCTGGCCTAACATTTTCCCCTGGCCTAACATTTCCCCCTGGCCTAAGCTTTTCTCCAGCCTAATCATTTCCCATAGCCTAACCTTTTCCCTCTAGCCTAACCTTTTCCCCCTAGTCTAACCTTTTCCCCCTAGCCTAACATTTCCCTTTTCGAATCTTTCTTCTAGCCTTACCCTTTCCCCTGGCTTATCCATTTTCCATAGACTAACCTCTTCCCTGGCCAAACCTTTTCCCCTAGCCTAAACATTTTCCCGAGACTAACCTTTTCCCTGAGCCTAACCTTTTCCCCAGCCTAACCTTTCCCCTAAATTATAATTTTAACCTTGCATAATAATGTTGGTATTTGTTAAGCGCTTACTATGTGCAGAGCACTGTTCTAAGCACTGGGGTAGATACAGGGTAAACAGGTTGTCCCATGTGAGGCTCACAGTCTTAATCCCCATTTTACAGATGAGGAACTGAAGCACAGAGAAGTTAAATGATTTGCCCACAGTCACACAGCTGACAAGTGGTGAAGCCGGAATTCGAACCCATGACCTCTGACCCCCAAGCCCGTGCTCTTTCCACTGAGCTACGCTGCTTCTTTATGTAGGAGATCTTGCATAACCTCTTCCCCTAGCCTAACATTTTCCCATGGCCTATCCTTTTCCCTTGACCTACATTTCCCCTTAGCCTAATCTTTTCCCCTAACTTAAACTTTACACCTTGCCTAAACCTATCCTGTAGCCTAAACTTTCCCCTCGCCTAACCTTTTTCCCTAGGCTAACCTTTTCCTGTAACCTAACCTTTCCCATGGCCTAAACCTTTCTCCTAGCATAACCTTTTCCCATGGCCTAAGCATTTCCCTGTCCCAACCTTTTACCCTGGCCTAACCTTTTCCCTTGCCCTAACCTTTTCCCCTGCCCTATCCTTTTCCGTAGCCTTAACTTTTCCCCTAGCCCAACATTTTCCCCTAGCCTAATCTTCTCCCTGGCCTAACAGTCTCCTTAGCCTAAACTTTTCCCCTTGCCTAACCTTTTCCTCTAGACTAACCTTTTACCTTGGCCTAAGCTTTTCCCCGGCCTACCCTTTTCCCCTAGCCTAACCTTTTCCCCTACCCTAACCCTTTCCCCTAGCCCAAGCTTTTCCCCTAAACTAACCTTTACACCAAGCCTAACCTGCTTTTCCCCTAACATTTATATCTAGGCTAACCTTTTCCCAAAGGCTTACCTTTTCCCCTGGCTTAGCCTTTTACCCTAGCATAACCTATTCCTCGACTTAAACTTTTCCCATGGCCTAACATTTTCCCCTGGCCTATCCTTTTCCCTACCCTAATCTTTCCCCTAACGTAAACTTTACAGCTTGCCTAATCTTTTCCCATAGCCTAATCTTCCCCCTCACCTAACCTTTTGCCCTAGCCTAACATTTTTTGAGATGTAACACTTTCCCCGGCCTAAACCTTTCCCCTGCCCTAGCCTCACCGATTCCCCCAGCCTAACTGCTTCCCCTGGACTGACCTCTTCCCATGGCCTCACCTTTCCCCATGGCCTAACCGGACCCCTAGCCTAACCTTTATTCTGGCCTAACCTTTTCCCCTAGCCTAACCTTTTACCTTGGCCTATCATTTACCATGACCTAACCTGTTCCCCTGGCCTAACCTTCTCCCTGGCCTAAACTTTTTTCCCTGGTCTAACCTTTTCCACTAGCCTAAAACTTTCCCTTAGCCTAACATTTTCCCCTAGCCCAAACTTTCTGCCCTCATAACCATTTCCCCTTCCCCAATATTCTCCTTTAGCCTAGTATTGTCCCCTAACATAACGTTTTCCTTAGCGTAATCTTTCCCCTTGCCTGACATTTTTCCTTAGCCTGACCTTTTTCCCTAGCCTAACCTTTCCCCTCAACTAACCTTTTCCTCTAGCTTAACTCTTCCCCTAGCCTTACTTTTTCCTCTGGCCTAACCTTTTCCCTTAGGCCAAAATTTTCCCCTAGACAACCCTTTTCCACTAGCCTAATCTTTTCCCCTGGCCTAACCTTTTCCCCAGCCTAGTGTTTTTGCCTAGCCTAACCTTTTCCCTTGGCTTAACATTTTCCCCTAGACTATCCTTTTCCCTTGTCCTAACATTTTCCCCTAAACTATCCCTTTCCCTTGGCTTAACATTTTCCCCTAGACTATCCTTTTCCCCAGCCTAACATTTTCCCCTGGCCTAACATTTTCCTCTAGCCTAACCTTTCCCCTAGCTTAACGTTTGCTCCTAGCCTAACCTTTTCCCTTGATTTAACATTTTTCGCTTAGACTAAACTTTTCCCCTGGCCTAACCATTTCCCCCTGCCTAATCTTTTCCCTTAGGTCAAGCATTTCCCCTCACCTACCCTTTTCCCCCGGCCTAACCTTTTCCCCCAGCCTAGCCTTAACTTTTCCCATTGCCTAAATTTTTCCCCTCGCCTAACCTTTTACCCTGGCCTAACCATTTACCCTGGTCTAACCTTTTAACCTAATGCTTTCCCCTAGTCTAACCTTTATCCTAGCCTAACCACTTCCCCTAACCTAAACTTTTCCCTTGCCCTGTCCGTTGCCCTGACCTAACCTTGTCCCCCAGCCTAACCTTCTCCCTGGCCTCAACTTTTGCCCTAGTCTAACTCTTCTCCCTGGCCTAAGCTTTTCCCTTAGCCTAACGTTTTCCCCTAGCCTAGCGTTATCCCCTACCCTAAGCTTTCCCCTAGGCTTCTCTTTCCCCTAGCCTAACCTCTTCTCCTAACGTAACATTTTCTGCTAGCCTAAACTTCACCGTGGCCTAAACATTTCCCTTAGCCTTAAATTTCCCCTAGGCTAATCTTTTCCCCTCACTTAACCATTTCCCGCAGCCTAACCCCTTCACCTGGCATCACCAATTCCCATGGCCTGAACTGACCCCTAGCCTAACCTTTACCCTATCCTAACTTTTTCCCCTAGCCTAACCTTTTGCCTTGGCCTATCGTTTCCCATGACCTAATCTCTTCCCCTGGCTTAACCTCTTCCTGGCCTAACCTATCTCCTGGACTAAGCTTTTCCCCTAACCTAAACCTTTCCCCTAGCCTAACCTCTTTCCCCTCATAACCATTTCCCCTTCCCTAATATTCTCCTTTAGCCTAATATTTTCCCCTAACATAACGTTTCCCTTAGCCTAATCTTTTCCTTTCCTGACATTTTCCCCTAGCCTAACCTTTTTCCCTCACCTAACCTTTTTCCCTAGTCTAACCTTTCCCCACGCCTAACCTTTTCCCCTAGCCTGAACTTGCCTAGCATAACCTTTTCCCCTAGCCTGACCTTTTTCCTTTGCCTAACCATTACCCTTAGAATAATCTGACCCCTAGCCTAACTTTTATCCTAGCCTAACCTTTTCCCCTAACTGAAACCTTTCCATTGTTCCATTGGCCTATCCTTTCCACTGACCTAACCTTTTCCGCTGGTCTAAACTTCTCCCTGGCCTAACCTTTTCCCTGGCCTAACCTTTTCCCCTAGCCTAACCTTTTCCCCTAGCCTAAACTTTTCTCCTAGCCAAACCTTTTCCCCTAGCCTAAAATTTTCCCTTAGCCTTACATTTTCCCTAGCCTATTCTTTCCCCTAGTATAACCTTTTCCCTAGCCTAAGATTTTGCCAGGCGTAACCTTTTCCCTAGCCTAACCTTTCCCCAGCCTGTTTTCACCTAGCCTAACCTTTTCCCTTGGCTTAACCTTTCCCCTAGCTTAACCTTTTCCCTTGGCCTATCCTTTTTCTTGTCCTGTCCTTTTCCCCTGGCCTAACCTTTTCCCTTAGCCTAAACTTTTCCCCAGCCTAACCTTTTCCCATTGCCTGACCTGACCCTGAGCCTAACCTTTCCCCTAGCCTAAAGTTTTAGCCTAGACTAACGTTTTCCTTGGCCTATCATTTTCCCTGACCTAACCCTATCCCCGGCCTAACTTTCCCCCCAGCCTACCCTTTTCCCCTAGCCTTAACTTTTCCCCAGCCTAATGTTTTTGTCTAGCCTAAAATTTTCCCTTGACTTAACATTTTCTACTAAACTAACCTTTCCCCCTAGCCTAACCTTTCCCCAGTGTAACATTTTTTGCTAAGCCTAACCTTTTCCCTTAGACTAACCTTTCCCCTTGCCCAGTATTTTCCCCTTGCCTAATCTCTTCCCCTGGCCTAACCTTTTCCCATAGAATAACCTGATCTCTACCCTAACCTTTATCCTAGCATAAACTTTTCCCCTAGCCTAACCTCATCCCTTGTCTTATTTGTTCCCCTGACCTAACCTTTTCCCCTGGCCTAACCTTCTTTCTGGCCTAACATTTTGCCCTAGCCTTACCTCTTCCTCTGGACTAACCTTTTCCCATAAAATAGCCTGACCTCTAGCCTAACCTTTATCATATCATAACCTTTTCCCTTAGCCTAAACCTTTTCCTCAGCCTGTCTTTTCCACTGACCTAACCTTTTCTGCTGGCCTAAATTTCTCTGCAAACTTTGCCTTGCAGGTTGGGCCCCGAACCCTTCTCGTTCCAGTTTTGGTCCCAGAGACTTAGCTTTTTGCAGGTTTGGTCCAAATCCTTGTGGTTCCACTTTGGGCCCCACAGCCTTTGTCTTGCAGGTTTGTCCCCCCTCCCGCCATTCCTTTGCCTTGTGGCTTTGGCCCCAAACACTTTTGGTTCCAGTTTGGGCCCCGCAGCCTTTGCCTGGCAGGTTTGTCCCCCAGTCTTTGCCTTGCAGGTTTGGTTCCAAACGTGTTTCATTTCAGTTTGGGTCTTGAAACCTTTGCCTTGAAGGTCTGGACCTGGAACCTTTTTGGTACCAGCTTGGCCTTCCCAGACCTTGCCTTGCAGATAATGTCCCAAACCCTTGTGGTTCCAGTTTGGGACCCCTAAAGTTTGCCTTGCAGTTTTCACCCTGAACCCTTTTTATTCAGGTTTGGGCCCAACAGCCTTTGCCTTGCAGCTTTGGCCCCGAACCCTTTTGGTTCCAGTTTAGGTCCCGCAGCATTTGCCTTGCAGGTTTGGCTCCCAACCTTTATGTTCCAGTTGGGCACCCCCAGAATTTGCCTTGCAGGATTGTCCCTGAACCCTGTCATTCAGGTTTGCGCCCCACAGCCTTTGCCTTGCAGATTTGTGCCTGAAACCTTTTCTTTCCACTTTAGGTCCTGCAGACTTTGCATTGCACGTTAGGCCCCTAACCCCTTTGGTTACATTTTGGGCCCCACAGCCTTTGCCTTACAGGTTTGCCTTACTAGACTACTGTGTCAGCCTTCTCTCTGGTCTCCCTTCCTCCTCTCTCTCTCCACTCCAGTCTATTCTTCACTCTGCTGCCTGGCTCATCTTCCTGCAGAAACGATCTGGGCATGTCACTCCCCTTCTTAAACACCTCCAGTGGTTGCTTCTCAACCTCTGCTCAAAAAAAACTCCTCACTCTAGGCTTCAAGGCTCTCCATCACCTTGCCACTTCCTACATCTTCTCCCTTCTCTCTTTCTGCTGCCCACCCCGCACGCTCCGCTCCTCTGCCGCCCACCTCCTCACCATCCCTCGGTCTTGCCTAGCCCGCCATCGATCCCTAGGCCACGTCCTCCCGCGGTCCTGGAATGCCCTCCCTCCTCACCTCTGACAATCTAATTCTCTTCCCCTCTTCAAATCCCTACTTAAAACTCACCTCCTCCAAGAGGCCTTCCCAGACTTAGCTCCCCCCTTTTGCCCTCTGTTACCTCTTACCCCCCCTTCACCTCTCCGCAGCTAAACCCTCTTCTCCCCCCTTTCCCTCTCCTCCTCCCCCTCTCTCATCCCACCCCTCAGCACTGTACTCGTACGCTCAACAGTATATGTCTTCATCACCCTATTTATTTTGTTTATTTTGTTTAATGAGATGTACATTACCCTGATTCTATTTATTTGCCACTGTTTTTATGAGATGTTCTTCCCCATGACTCTATTTATTGCCATTGTTCTTGTCTACCTGTCTCCCCCGATTAGACTGTAAACCCGTTAAAGGGCAGGGACTGTCTCTATATGTTGCCGACTTGTACATTCCAAGCATTGAGTACAGTGCTCTGCACATAGTAAGCGCTCAATAAATACTATTGAATGAATGAATGGACGGTTGGCCACGAGCCCTTTTTCGTTCCAGTTTAGGTCCTGCAGACATTGCATTGCATGTTAGGCCCCAAATCCCTTTGGTTACAGTTTGGGCCCCACAGGCTTTGCCTTGCAGGTTTGCCCCAAACCCTTTTGGTTCCAGTTTAGGCCCCCAGTCTTTGCCTTGGAGGTTTGGCCCTGAGCCCTTTTCCTTCAAGTTTGGGCCCCGCAGCCTGTGCCTTGCAGATATGGCCCCCAACCCTTTTTGCTCCAGTTTTGCCCCCCAGAGTTTACTTTGCAGGTTTGGCCCTGAACCAGTTTCATTTCGCTTTGCATCCTGGAGGCTTTGCCTTGCTGGTTTGGCCCCGATCCATTTTGGAACCAGTTTGGCACCCTCTTCCCCCCGAGAGTTTGTCTCACATGTTTGGCCTCGAACCCCTTTGGTTCCACTTTGGGCACCTTAAGTTTGCCTTGCAGGTTTGACCCTGAATCCTATTTGTTCAGGTTTGGGTCTCGCAGTGTTTGCCTTGCAGGTTTGGCCCCTAATTCTTTTAGTTCCAGTTTGGGGCCCAGAGCCTTTGAAATGCAGATTTGCCCTCCCAGGCTTTGCCTTGCAGCTTTGGCCCTGAACCCTTTTGGTTCCAGTTTGGGCCCCCTACAGCTTGCCTTGCAGGTTTGTCCCTGAACCATTCTGGTTCCAGTTTGGGCCCCATGGACATTGCCTTGTAGGCTTGCCCTCCCAACCTTGAAATTGCATGTTTGGCCCTGAACCTTTTTTGTTCCAGTTTGGGTCCCCCAGACTTTGCCTTGCTAATTTGCCCCTGAACCCTTCTCATTACAGTTTGGCTCCTGCAGCCTTTGACCTGCAGGTTTGGCCCCAAACCCTTTTCCTTCCAGTTTAGATCCCGCAGACTTTGCATTGCAGCTTAGACCCAGAATGCTCTTTGTTCGAGTTTGGGTCCCTCAGGCTTTGCCTTGCAGATTTGGCCCCCAACACTTTTGTTTCCAGTTTGGGTCCTCTAGAGTTTCCTTTGCAGGTTTGGTCCCAAAACCTTTTTGTTCAGGTGTGTGCCCTGCAGCTTTTGCCTTGCACGTTTGTCCATAAGCCCTTTTGGTTCCAGTTTGGGTGCCGTAGGCTTTGCCTTTTGCAGGTTGGGCCTGGAACCCTTTGGGTTCTACTTTGGGCATCGCAGCCCTTGCCTTGCAGGTTTGCCCCCACGCAATCCTTTGCCTTGCAGCTTTGGCCCCGAACCCTTTTGGTTCCAGTTTGGGTCCCACAGCCTTTGCCTTGCAGGTTTGGCCCCAGTCTCTTTTGGTACCAGTTTGGACTCCCTAGAGTTTGCTTTGCAGGTTTAGCCTCAAATGCTTTTCATTCAGGTATGGGCTCCGCAGCCTTTGCCTTGCAGGTTTGGCACTGAACACTTTCGTTCCAGTGTGGGACCCGCAGCCTTTGCCTTGCAGGTTTGGCCCCATAATCTTTTTGTTCCAGTTTAGGTCCCGCAGACTCTGCTTGGCAGGTTAAGCCCAGAATGCTCTTGGTTCTAGTTTGAGTCCCACAGTCTTTGTGTTGGAGGTTTGGCCCCCCAGGCTTTCTTTGCAGGTTTGGCCCCCCAGACTTTGCCTTGCAGGTTTGGCCTCAACTCTTTTTGTTCCAGTTTCGCCCCCAGAGTTTGCTTTGCAGGATTGACCCCGAACCTGTTTCATGTCAGGGGAACAGTTTAGGCTATGGGAAAAGGTTAGGCCAGAGGAAAAGGTGAGGCCAGGGGAAAAGGTGAGGCCTGGGGAAAAAAGTAAGACTATGGTGAATGGTTAGGCTAGAGTAGTAGGTTAGACCAAGAGAAAAAGTAAGGCAGGGGGAAAAGGTTAGTAGGGGAAAGATTAGGCTAGGGGAAACGTTTGGCAAAGGGAAAACATTAGGCTAGGGGAGAAGGCTACGGTAGGGGAAGAGGTTTCCCTATGGGAAAAGGTTAGACTATGAGAAAGGGTTAGGCCGGGGGAAAGCTTAGGCCAGGGAAAAATGTTAAACAGGGGAAAAGGTTAGGCCAGGAGAAAAGGTTAGGGCAGGGAAAAGATTAGGCCAGGGGAAATGGTTAGGCCCGGGGAACGGTTAGGCCAGGGGAAAAGTTTAGGTGAGGGGAAAAGTTTGGGCTATATGTAAATGTTAGGTTAGTGGAAAAAGCTAGGCTAGGGGAAAGATTAGATAGGCTAGGGAAAAACATTAGGCTAGGGAAAAAATTTAGGGTAGGGGAGAAGTTTAGGCTAGGGGAAAAAGGTAAGCCGGCGAAAAGCGTAGGCCAGGGGAAAAGGGTAGGCCAGGGGAAAAAGGAAGGCCAGGGGAAAAAATGCTTAGTCTAGGGGAAAAAACATGCTTAGGCTATGGGAAAAGCTTAGGCCGGGGGAAAGCTTAGGCCAGGGGGAAAGCTTAGGCCAGGGGAAAAGCTTAGGCCAGGGGAATAGGTTATGCCAGGGGAATAGGTAAGATGAGGGGAAAAGGTTAGACTAAGGGAAAGGTTTAGGCGAGGGGAAAAGTTAAACTAGGGAAAAAGTTAGGTTGCTGAAAATGTTAGGCTAGGGGATAAGTTTAGGCTAAGGGAAAAGGTTAGGCTGGGGAAAAGGTTAGGCTAGGGGAAAGGATAGGCCAGGGAGAAAGGTTAAAAGGTTAGGGCAAGGGAAAGGATAAGCCAGGGAAAAGGTTACACCAGGGAGAAGTTTAGGTTAGGGGGAAAGGATAGGCTAGGGGAAAAGGTTAAGCCAGGGGAAATGGTTGGCCTAGGGGAAAAGGTTAGGCTAGGGGAAAGGTTTGAGAAGGAGAAAGTTTAGGCTAGGTCTAAATGTTAGGTTAGGAGAAAAGCTTGGGCTAGGAGAAAAAGTTGGGCTGGGGGAAAAGGTTAGGCCAGGGAAAAGGGTTAGCCCAGGTGAAAAGGTTCAGCCAGGGGAGAAAGTTACACCTAGGGAAAAGGTTAGGCCAAGGGAAAAGGTTAGGTGAGGGGAAAGGTTAGGTGAGGGGAAATGGTTAAGCTAGGGGAAATGTTTAGGCTTAGGGAAAGGTTAGGCTAGGGGAAAAGTTAGGCTTCAGGAAAAGGTTAGGCTAAGGGTAAAAGTTAGGCTAGGGTAAATGGTTAAGCTAGGGGACAAGGTTAGGCTAGGGGAAAGGATTAGGCTAGGAGAAAAGGCTGGCCTAAGGTAAAAGTTTAGGCTGGGAAAAAGGTTAAGATGGTGAAAAGTGTAGGCAAGGGGAAATTGTTATGGCGAGGGGAAAATTTTAGGCTGGAGAAAAGATGAGGCTTTGGGAAACGGTAAGGGGAAAGATTAAGATAGGGAAAAAGGTTAGGCATGGGAAAAGTTTAGGCAGGGGAAAAGGTTAGGCATGGGAAAAGTTTAGGCAGGACAAAAGGTTATGCCAGGGGAAAGATTAGGCTAGGGGAAAGCATTAGGCTAGGGGCAAAGGTTAGGCTAAGGGAAAAGGTTAGGACAGAGGAATAAATTAGGCCAAGGGAATAGATTAGGCCAGGGGAATAGTTAAGGCAAGGGGAAACGTTTAAACTAAGGGAAAAGGTTAGGCGAGGTAAAAAGGTTAGTCTAAGGGAAGAGGTTAGGCCAGGGAATAGGTTTTGCTAGGGAAAAGGTTAGGTTCAGGGAAAAGGTTAGGCTAGGGAAAAAGGTTGGGGAAGGGGAAAATATAAGGCCAAGGGACAGGATAGGCCAGGGAGAAGGTTACACCAGGGAGAAGTTTAAGTTAGCAGAAAAGGATAGGCAAGGCGAAAAGGTTAAGTGAGGGGAAATAATTGGTTTAGGGAAAAGGTTAGGCTAGGGGATAAATTAGTGCTGGGGTGGTGGTTAGGCTAGGGGAAAGGATTGACAAGGGGAAAGATTAGGCTAAGTGTAATTGTTAGGTTAGCAGAAAAGCTTTGGCTAGGAGAAAGAGTTCGGCTGGGGGAAAAGGTTAGGCCAAGGGAAAAGGTTAGGACAAGTAAAAGGTTTAAGTGAGGGAAAAGGTTAGGTGAGGGGAAATGGTTAGGCTAGGGGAAATGTTGAGGCTTAGGGAAAGGTAAGGCTAGGGGAAAAGATTAGGCTGGGGGAGGGTTAGGCTAGGGGAAAAGGTTAAGCTAGGGGAAAAGAGTAGGTTATGGGAAATGCTTAGGCTAGGGGACAAGCTTAGGATTCAGGAAAATGTTTGGCTAGGGGAAGAGGTTAGGCTTAGGGAAAATTTTAGGCCAGGGAGAAGGTTAGGCAGGGGGAAAGGTTAGGCAGGGAGAAAGGCAAAGGAGAAGTTTAGGCTAACGGAAAAGGTTAGGCTAAGTGAAGAGGTAAGGCTATGGCAAATTGTTAGGCTAGAAAACATTAGGCTAAGGAAAAAAGATAGGCCTGGGAAAAAGGATAGGCAGGGGGAAAACGGCCAGGGGAATAGGTTAGGCCAGGGGACAAGGTTAGGCTGGGAGAAAAGCTAAGGAAAAGGTTTGGCCTAGGGAAATGGTTAGGCTAGTGGAAAAGGTTAGGGCAGGGGGAGAGGTTAGGCCAGGGGAAAAGGTTAGGCCAGGGGAAAGGGTTAGGCCAAAGGAAAGGGTTAGGCCAAAGGAAAGGGTTAGGCAAAGGGAAAATCAACTATCATCTCTATGCAGATGACACACATATCTACATTTCTGCCCTATCCTCTCGCCCCGCCCCCCCCCCCCCCGC
Source organism: Ornithorhynchus anatinus (assembly GCF_004115215.2). Classification (NCBI taxonomy): domain Eukaryota; kingdom Metazoa; phylum Chordata; class Mammalia; order Monotremata; family Ornithorhynchidae; genus Ornithorhynchus; species Ornithorhynchus anatinus. Next base: position 727,586 of record NW_024396888.1, read on the forward strand.
TTCAGGTTCATAGCTCCTCCTGCCTCCAAGACGTCTCTACCTGGATGTCTGCCCACATCCTAAAACTCAACATGGCCAAAACTGAGTTCCTCATCTTCCCTCCCAAGCCCTGTCCTCTTCCTGACTTCCCTATCACTGTGGATGGTACTACTATCCTTCCCGTCTGTCAAGCCCGCAAACTTGGTGTCATCTTTGACTCGGCTCTCTCATTCACCCCACACATCCAATTTGTCACCAAAACCTGCCGGTCTCACCTTTATAATATCGCCAAGATCCGCCCTTTCCTCTCCACCCAAATGGCTATCTTACTGTTACAGGCTCTCATAATATCCCGGCTGGATTATGTGTCAGCCTGCTCTCTGATCTCCCTTCCTCCTGTCTCTCCCCACTCCAGTCTATTCTTCATTCCGTTGCCCGGCTCGTCTTCCTGCAGAAACGCTCTGGGCATGTCACTCCCCTTCTTAAAAAGCTCCAGTGGTTGCCTATCAACCTCCACACGAAAGAAAAACTTCTCACTCTAGGTTTCAAGGCTCTCCATCACCTTGCCCCCTTCTACTTCTCCTCCCTTCTCTCTTTCTACTGCCCACCCCGCACTCTCCGCTCCTCTGCCACCCACCTCCTCACCGGCCCGTTTTCACCTATCCTGCCGTCGACCCCTGGGCCACGTCCTCCTGAGGTCCTGGAATGCCCTCCCTCCTCACCTCCGCCAAACTAATTCTCTTCCCCTCTTCAAAACCCTACTTAGAGCTCACCTCCTCCAAGACGCCTTCCAAGAATGAGCTTCCCCTTTTCCTTCTGCTCCCTCTGCTGCCCCTTTGCACCCCCTTCACCTTCCCTCAGCTAATCCCCCTTTTCCCCCTCTTTCCCTCTGCTCCTCCCCCTCTCCCTTTCCCTCTCCTCAGCACTGTGCTCATCCGCTCAATTGTATAGATTTTCATTACCCTATTTATTTTGTTAATGAGATGTACATCACCTTGATTCTATTTATTGCTATTGTTTCAATGAGATGTTCATCCCCTTGATTCTATTTATTGCTATTGTATTTGTGTGTCTGTCTCCCCCAGTTAGACTGTAAGCCCATCAGTGGGCAGGGACTGTATCTGTTACCGATTTGTACATTCCAAGCGCTTAGTACAGTGCTCTGCATATAGTAAGCGCTCAATAAATACGAATGAATGAATGAATGAATGAATGAATGAATGAAAGAAAAGGATAGCTGGGGGAAAAGGATTGGCCTGGGGAAAAGGTAAAAGCCGGGGAAAAGGTTAGGATATGGGTGAAGGTTACAGTAGGGGAAAAGACTTGGCTAGGGGAAAGGTTTAGTCTAGGGGAACAGATTAGGTCTGGGGAACACGTTAGGCCGGGGGAAAAGGTTAGGCTGGGGGAAAAGGTTAGACCAGGAGAAAACATTAGGCTAGGGGCAAAGGTTACAGTAGGGAGGAAGGTTTGGCTAGGGGAAAAGGTTAGACTGGGAGAAAAGCTAAGGCTAGGGGAAGAGGTTTGGCCTGGGGAAAAGTCTTGGCTAGGGGAAAAATTAGGCTAAGGGAAAGGTTAGGCTAAGGGAAAATGTTAGGCTAGGGGAAAAGGTTAGGCTAGGGGAAATGTTAGGTTGGGGAAAAACTTAGACAGGGAAAAGATTCAGCCTGGGAAAAGAATAGGCCGGGGAAAAACTTAGGCCGGCAAAAAGCTTAAGCAGGGGAAAAGGTTAGGCCAGGGGAAAGGTTAGGCTAGGGGAAAGGTTAGGCTAGGGGATAACGTTAGGCTGGGGTAAAGGTTAGGCTAGGGAAAAGGTTAGATCGGGGAAAAGGTTAGGCCAGAGAGAAGGTTTGGCCAGGGGAAAAGGTTAGGCTTGGATAAAGGTTAGGCTATAGGAAAAGTTGAGGCCAGGGGAAGAGATTAAGGCCAGGGTCAGAGGTTAGGCTAGGGGAATGGGTTAGGCCAGGGGAAAGGTTTAGGCTAGGGGAAAAGTTTAGGCCAGGGTCAAGTTTAAGCTAGTGGACAATGTGAGATTAGGTGAAGAGGTTAGGCTAGATGAAGAAGTTAGGTTAGGAGAAAGAGAAGGCTAAGGTAAAGGTTAGGCTAGGGGAAAACGTTAGGCTAAGTAAAAAGATTATTCATTCATTCAATAGCATTTATTGAGCGCTTGGAAAGTACAGATAGATAGATAGATAGATAGATAGATAGATAGATAGATAGATAGATAGATAGATAGATAGTAACAGATACAGTCCCTGCCCTCTGATGGGCTTACAGTCTAATCGGGAGAGACAGACAGACAAGAACAATAGCAATAAATAAAATCAAGGGGAAGAACATCTCATTAAATGTTAATTAATTAATTAATAACAATAGCAAATAAATAATTAATTAAACAATAGCAAATAAATAGAATCAAGGTGACGTACATCTCATAACAAAATAAATAGGGTAATGAAGATATATACAGTTGAGTGGACGAGTACAGTGCTGAGAGGATGGGAAGGGGGAGGGGGAGGAGCAGAGGCAAAGAGGGGAGAAGAGGGTTTAGCTGCGGAGATGCGAAGAGGTGGGGGGTAGAGGGAGCAGAGGGAAAAGGGGAGCTCAGTCTGAGAAGGCCTCTTGGAGGAGGTGAGCTTTAAGTAGGGTTTTGAAGAGGGGAAGAGAATTAGTTTGGCGGAGGTGAGGAAGGAGGGCGTTCCAGGACCGCGGGAGGACATAGCCCAGGGGTCGACGGTGGGATAGGCGAGAACAGGGGACGGTGAGGAGGTGGGCGATAGAGGAGCGGAGCTTGCGGGGTGGGCAGTGGAAAGAGATAAGGGAGGAGAGGTAGGTGGGGGCAAGGTGATGGAGCTGAGAAGTTTTTGTTTTGTGCGGAGGTTGATAGGCAACCACTGGAGGTTTTTAAGACGGGGAGTGGCATGCCCAAAGCGTTTGTGCAGGAAGATGAGCCGGGCAACGGAGTGAAGAATATACTTGGGCGGGGAGAGACAGAAGGAAGGGAGATCAGAGAGCAAGCTGACACTAATATAGCCAGGATGTAATGAGAGCCTGTAACAATAAGATAGCCGTTTGGGTGGAGAAGAAAGGGCAGATTTTAGCGATATTATAAAGGTGAGACCGGCAGGTTTTGGTGACGGATTGGATATGTGGGGTGAATGAGAGAGCCAAGTCAAAGATGACACCGAGGTTGCGGGCCTGAGAGACAGGAAGGATGGTCGTACCATCCACAGTGATAGGGAAGTCAGGGAGAGGACAGGGCTTGGGAGGGAAGATGAGGAGCTCAGTTTTGGAATAATTAGGGTATTTGTTAAGTACTTACTATGTGCAGAGCACTGTTCTAAGCGCTGGGATAGATTACAGGGTAATAGGATTGTCCCGCGTAGGGCTCACATCTTTTAATCCCCATTTTTACAGATGAGGTAACTGAGGCACAGAGAAGTTAAGTGACTTGCCCAAGGTCACACAGCAGACAGGTTGGCGGAGCTAGGATTAGAACCCACGACCTCTGACTGTCTGGGCTCTTTCCACTGAGCCACGCTCTTAGGGGAAAGCATTAGGCTATGGGAAAAGTTATGCCATGAAGAAGGTTAGGCCAGGGGAAAAGAAGAGCCAAGGGGAAAAGGCTAGGCCAAGGGAAAATGTTAGCCTAGGGGAAAAGGTTAGGTCAGGATAAAGGTTAGATTAGGGGTTGGGTTTGGCCAGGGGATAAGGTTAGGCTAGGGGAAGAGGTTAGGTCAGGGAAAAGGCTAGGCTAGGATAAAGGTTATGCTAGGGTTCAGGTTAGTGTACAGGGAAAAGGTTAGGCCAGGGGAAAAGGTTAGGCTAGGGGAAGACGTTAGGCTAGGGGAAAAGGATAGGCCAGGGGGAAATGTTGAGCCAGGGGAAAAGGCTAAGCTAGGGGAAAAATTAGACTAAGGGAAGGGTTAGGCTAAGGGAAAATGTTAGGCTAGGGGAAAAGGTGAGGCCAGAGGAAAAGGCTAAGCTAGGGGAAAAATTAGGCTAAGGGAAGGGTTAGGCTAGGGGAAAATGTTAGGTCGGGGAAAAACTTAGATGGGGAAAAGATTCAGCATGGGCAAAAAATAGGCTGGGGAAAAACTTAGACAGGGGAAAAGGTGCAGCATGGAAAAGGTTAGCCCCGGAAAAAGCTAGGATAGGCCAAGGGAAAAGGTTAGGCGATGGGAAAATGATAGGCCAAAGGAAAGATTGGGCTAAAGGAAAACATTAGGCTAGGGGAATAGGTTAGGCTATGGGAAAGGTTTAGGCTAGGGGAAAAGGTTTGGCTAGGGGAAAAGTTTAGGCTAGGAGAAAGATTAGGCTACAGGAGAAGGTTCAGATAGTTATAAAGGTTAGTTTAGGGGAAAAGGTTAGGCTAGGGGAAAAGGTTTGGATAGGGGAAAAGTTCAGGCTAGGAGAAAGGTTAGACTACAGGAAAAGGTTCAGATAGTTGTAAAGGTTAGTTTAGGGGAAAAGAGGCTAGGGGAAAAGTTTAGGCTAAGGTAAGTGTTTTAGATAGGGGAAAGGTTAGGCTGAGGGAAAGGGCTAGACTAGTGGAAAAGGTTAGGCTAGGAGAAAAGGCTAGGCTAGAGATAAAGGTCAGGCTAGAGGAAATGGTTCGGCTAAGGGTAAAGGTTAGGCCAGTGGAAAAGGTTAGGCCAGGAAGAGGTTTAGGCTATCAGGGAAGGTTAGGCTAGGTGAAGAGGTTAGGCTATGTGAGATGGTTAGGCTAGGGGAAAAGGTTAGCTAGGAGAAAAGATTAAGTTAAGGGAAAAATTTAAGATGGGGGAAAGGGGAGGCCACAAGAAAAGGTTAGGCCAGGGGAAAAGATAGGCCAAGGGAAAAGGTTAGGCTAGGGGAAACGTAAGTCTTTGGGAAAAGGTTAGGCCAGGGGCAATGGTTGGCTAGAGGAAAAGGTTAGGCTAGGGGAAAGGGTTATGCTAGGAGAAGATGTTAGGCAAAAGAAAAAGGTTAGGCCACAGGAAAAGTTTAGGTGAGGGGAAAGGTTTAAGCTAGGGGAAAAGGTGAGGCCAGGGGAATAGATTAGACCAGGGGAATCGATTGGGCCAGGAGAATAGGTTTGGTCAGGGGAAAAGGTAAGGCTAGGGGAAAAGATTAGGCAAATATAAAAGGTTAGGCGAGGGGAAAAGGTGAGGCTAGGTGAAAAGGTTAGTAAATGGGAAAAGGTTAGTCCAGGGGACCAGGTGAGTCTAGGGAAAAGGTTAGGTTCAGGAAAAAGGTTAGGCCTGGGAAAAGGTTAGGGCAGGGGAAACGGTTAGCCTAGGATAAAAGCTTAGATTAGGGGAAAAATTAGGACTTGGGGAAAATGGTAGGCTAGGGGTAAGGTTTGGCAAGGGGAAAGGTTTGGCTATGTATAAATGTTAGGTTAGGAGAAAAGCTTAGGCTAGGAGAAAGAGTTCAGCTCGGGGAAAAGGTTAGGCTAAGGAAATGGAATAGGCCAGCGGAAAAGGTTAGGCCAAGTGAAATGGTTAGGCTAGGTGAAAAGGTTAGGCCAGGGGAAAAGGTTAGGCTAGGGAAAACATTAGGCCATGTAAAAGGTTTGGGCCAGGGGAAAGGCTAGGTCAGGGGAAATGGTTAGGCTAGGGGAAAAGGTTAGGGCAGGGGAAAAGGTTAGGCCATGTAAAAGGTTTAGGCCAGGGGAAAAAGTTAGTTGAGGGGAAAAGGTGAAGTGAGGGGAAGTGTTTAGGCTTGGGAAAAAGTTAGGCTAGGTGAAAATATTGGGCTAAAGGAAAAGGTTAGGTTAGGGGAAACAGTGAGTTCAGGGGAAAAGGACCGTCCAAGGGAAAAGGTTAGGCCAGGTGAAAAGGTTAGGCTAGGGGAAAAGTTTGGACTAGAGGAAAAGGTTAGGCTAAGGGAAAAGGTTAGGTCAAGGGAAAAGGTTAGGCTGGGGAAAATGGATAGGCCAGGGGAAAGATTGGGCTAGGGGACAGGTTAGGCGAGGGAAAACATTAGGCTAGGGACAAGGTTAGTCTAGGGGAAAAAGTTAGTCTAGGAGAAAAGGTTAGGCTAGTGGAAACGTTAGGTTAGGCAGAAAAGGTTAGGTTGGAGGAAAAGGTTAGGTTAGGGAGAAAACGTTACGTTAGGGGGAAAATGTTTGGCCAGGGGAAACGTTTAGGCCAAGGGTAAAGGTTAGGTTAAGGGAAAATATTAGGCTAAGGGAAAAGATTAGGTCAGGGGAAAATAGGTGGTAAGAAACATTAGGCAGAGGAAAAAGATAGACCAAGGGAAAAGGCTAGGCTACAGGAAAGGGTTTGGATAGGAGTAAAGTTTAGTTTAGGGAAAACGTTTAGGCTAGGGGAAAGGTTTAGGCTATGGAAAGTGGTTGGGTTAGGGGAAAGGTTAGGCTGGGAGGAAAGACTAGACTAGGGGAAAAGGTTAGGCTAGGGGAAAAGGTTAGGCCAGGGGAAAGATTGAGCCGGGGGGAGTTTAGGCTAAGGGAAAACATTAGGCTAGGGGAAAAGGTTAGGTTACTGGAAAAATTTTAGGCTAGGGGAAAAGGTCAGTCTAGGTGAAAAGGTTAGGCTAGGGGAAAAGGTTAGGCCAGGGGAAAAGGGTAAGCCAAGGGAAAACTTTAAGTCAGGGAAAAGATTCGGCTGGTGGAAAAGGTTAGGCGAGGGGAAAGATCCGGCTACAGGAAAAGCTCCGGCTTGATGTAAAGGTTACTCTAGGGGAAAACGTTAGGCTAGGGGGAAAGTTTAGGTTATGGGAAATGGTTGGGTTAGGTGAAAATGTTAGGCCAGGGGAAACATAAGGCCAGGGGGAAAGGATTGGCCAAGGGGAAAAGGTTAGGCTAGGGGAAAAACCTAGCTAGAGATAAAGTTTACTCTAGAGGAAATGGTTAGGCTAGGGGAAATGGTTAGGCTAGGGGAGAAGGTTAGGCCGGGGAGAAGGTTAGGCCAGGGGAAAAGGAAATGCAGGTGAAAAAGGTGGGCCAGGGGAATAGGTTAAGCTGGGGGGAAAGCATAGGCGAGGGGAAAGGGTTAGGCGATGGGCAAAGGTTAGGTGGAAAGCATCTCTAGCATAAAGGGCATGTGTTCTGGTCCCAGCCCAGCCCTTTATCTGCTCTGTAACCCTGGGCACTTCACTTCTTTGTGATTCAGTTACCTCATCTGTAAAATGGGGATTGAGACTGTGAGCCCAGATCCATCAGGGACTATGTCCAACCCAACTGGCTTGTGTCCACCCACTGCTTAGTATAGCACCTCCGGACACATAATAAGCACTTCAAAAATACTATCATTATTATTATGAAAGGGTTTGTCCATAGAAACACAAATCCAAACAGCTTTCCAGTGGGTCTCATCTCTGGCTTGACTCCCACCCTACCTTCCCATCTTGTCTCAGTTCCCTCCACCCAGCCCCTACTGCCAGCATGTTGACAGTGGACCCAAGGAACAGTCAGGGCAACCTGACCCTTCAAAGCAGATAGACCACCACTCTCCCCACCTTCAGACACCTCCTAAAATCACATCTTCTCCAAGAGGTCTTTCCCAACTAAGACCCCTATTTCCTCTATTTAATGATAATAATAATAATAATAATAATGGTATTTGTAAAGTGATGATGATGGCATTTCCTCATGGGACTGGATGTCCAGCAGCTACGTAAGGGATAATTCATTTTCTAATACAATGGCTACTTTGTCCGCCCCACCCTCACCCCTCATGACTCACGTGGAGCCCGCTCAACTCTTCCCAGAGAAGAATGGGGTGGATACACTGGTGGGCAGTATCCTCCACCTAAAACTGTACTGCCAGAAGCCACCAGCCCTCACAACAGGGTTTCTTCCCTGGGAAAAGAGAATGCAAAGAGTGACCTACACATACACACTCAATTTATTTCCCCTTCCAGCTCACTCATGCACATAGTCCAACCCACTGAGCACTGAAATATTCACATCACAGTAATTAGCTACATACGCTTATACTCAGATCATTCCCTTACCTGTATTGTGTCATCTGAGTCCATCCCATAAAACTGATGGTGGACCTCTAAGATCTAAAGGGGATTCTTGGAGCATGGAGAAGACAAGCACAACTGAAAGTATTAGGAAGGGAGACACCATTACTAGAGCAGAAAATTGGGAACAGATATGCTGAGCTGGTGAGTCAGAACTGAAGGGAATGTGTCTGCTAATTCTGTTGCATTGTATTCTCCCAAGTACTTAGTACAGTACTCTGCACATACTAAGCACTCAATAAATACCACTGATTGTTTGCAAGAAGGTAGTGTCTCTGAAAACTTCCACAGCTACAGAAAGAGGTAGTTTGAGTGGCAAGGGAGCCATCTGAAATGGGTTATTAGACCCTTCACCCCACTAATGATAATAACTATTATGGTATTTTTTTAAGCACTTACTATGTGCCCAACACTTTTCTAAGCGCTGGGATAGACACAGTGTATTCAGGTAGAC